>NW_020954587.1:11057987-11080487 GCF_900497805.2 Vombatus ursinus | reverse complement strand
ATATTTAAGCATTAGAATATCACTGTAATTGCTATAAATTCTGACACAGGCATACATAAAATGACCCAAAAAAGGTTCAATAATCATTCAATTCACACTGTACTTTAAATAGCCCTTATGAACATTATGTTACTTTGTTCTTCACAACAACTCTGTGAAGTGGGAGACTTCAAGTATTATTATCCCCATTTTGCAGACAAGGAAACTGAGACTCTTGGATGTGAAGTAACTTGTCCAAGATTAGTAAATGGTGGAGTTCAAACTTAAATGTAGGTCTTTTGACTAGTTCTGTCTGCTTTTCACCATACCATGCTGCTGAATCAACATCACAAATCAACACTGATTCAACGACTGCCAGAGTTCATTAAAATATTATAAATTTTTATTAAAAAAAAAAAAAAACCTTAAAGATTTCTAGCATTCATTCTGTCTTTCTGAATATTAAAATCCCACCTTTAAATAAAACTACCTTCTTGTAGTAAAACAGCTAGTAAGGCATTAGAGAGCTAATGCAGGAGAGGATAGGTGGCTTGCCTGTCACTGCTAAGGGAAGGGGTTCTAATCGCTTTTCCCTGCTTTCCTTTTTATTGCTGTATCCTCAAATCCCTTTTCTCATTCCTCTCCGCCTTGAGACCTCAACCCAACAATTTGCATCTGGGGTTATTTTAGGAAATATGGGCAATTTTAGATGTCTGACTTGAGATATAAAAGGCCTAGCTTAAGAAGAATGGTGATAAATGATTATTCCTGAGATTTTAACTTTGTGATTGCTGAAGACAGTAGCATTTCTTGTTTTAATACTCCTAATTAGTAAAGTGATTTTTAATTATAGAAAATAAATTTCATGAGTGTTTTACTGTATTTTAAAACTGAATTATTAGACCTAACAAGTTTAGGCTTGGTGTGAGTATTTATTATCTGTAAACTGTCCTCTATTATGTATGAAAATATTTAATAAAATGAATTTTCTCCTTTAAGATTTTTCTTCTTTAGTCAAAATAATCCTGTGTCTCTTGTTCTCCAGCAACTATGGAGACATACTTGTCATCTACTTACCTTAACCAGGTCTTAATGAGAATGATTTAATAATACTAAGAATCTCGAGTTCTTTATATGAAAGCCACTAGAAGGACAAAGTATAATAGTTATTCAAAGTGTCAATTTGGAAGAAGGATTATTCAATGGAATTATGACACACTGGAAAGCTCTGTAAAATTTCCGCTTGAGTTATAAGGGAAATATCTCTAAAGGCACTGATTTCATTTCAGAGATTTTAAGTAATTGTTATGGAATTTAATCTCTCAGGAACACTGACTAAAGGAATACTAGGCTACAGTCAATACGTCAAGAATGTCATAATTTCAAAATGGCAACAGAATAAGTAACTTGAATGTACGACGTTATCAATACCATGAATCTATATGAATACACATATCTCAAATGATTGACACCCCTAATATAAGAAAGCAATTTGGTTAAGCACATAATATTCGCCTTCTGGAAATCACTATTCCTAAATCATGCTAAAAAATTAAATACACACAAGCAAAAAATCCCACTAAAAACCTAAAATTATCATATACAGACAATGTCTATGCCAACTACATATAGAGTCTGATTATATAGTATTTTGTATAAAATAGAAATGTGTGAAAGTGGAAAAAAAAAACTAATACATATTAAAATGAGGATAGTCTCTTTGTAATGTCCAAGGAGTCAATTATTTATCAAAAAATTTTTGAAAATTGTTATTGGCTAAATGAGGATGAGTACAATGTCAATAAAAATAATGACACAGCATTTTTTTGTTTGCTTTTGAGGGCACTTTAAGATATTAATAACAGTCTCTAAAGCAACAAAATTATCTGAAAAACGCCATTTTGCAATCAAGGTAGACTTGGAAAATTTTTGGCCCAATTATCTGATGTTCTTTCGCTTGTGGAACTTTTCCCATATTTTGTACAACATAAAACTGAATATAACCGATATATATTATTAGGGATAGGAAGGAATTTAATCACAGAAAATTGAAGCATCATGTTTACTGAAATGGTTTTAAAGACACAGTTTTTATGTAATCGGATACTGAACTGTTTTTTATGATATAGCATATAATAGGAACTTAATACTTCTTGATTTGACAATTCAAATACTACTTCTACATGAACCCTTTCCTAATACACCTGTTAGTGTCCTCCTTCACAAACAACCTTGCATTTGTGTATATATGTATTTGTGTACTTGTCTTTCTCATTAAACTGTAAGATTCTTGAGAGTAGAGATTGTTTCACTCTTTATTGCCAGCACCGAGTACACTGACTGGAACTGTTTTAATAAATTAAAAATAGTACGTTAATAGGACAAGTTTGATGGACATAGTGTTACGAAACCTGTTTTCAAGTTAAATAATAAATGTCCAGATTATCTACCAAAAAAGAATAAGATTAAAAATAACTACTTTTAAGAAATCCATTCTTTTCTTTTTTCATTAGGTTTATGACTATGAAAATGGTCTTTTAATTATTTGGCTGAAACAACAGTTTATTTTGTCTGTAATAGACATTATTAAAATTCTAGCTCAATAAAATTTACTATGAGTATATTTCCTGTTTAGTTTTTGTTTCAAGGCTATTGCATGCCTTACCCTTGATATCCTTATTTTCCTAAGAGAATTAAGAGTCTTAATAAGGTAAAAATAAGCAGGCTTTTTCTACAATCCAACTAAGTAACCATTCTTATCTTGATTAACAAAGGTCTAAATTTATTCAATAATCTAGGGGAAAATGATTGATCTCAATTATCAGATTTTCAGTTCAAAGAGCAATGAAAACTCCATAAAATTCTACCAAGTAAGATAAAGTATCTCAAAAGACAAAGTATTTCCTAGGCTACCAACTCATACTGCCACTAAATTTAAAGTCCATGATTATGTGTACAACTACACTCAGTTACTTACGTGAAACAGCCTTTATTATTTGTCTGAGTAAATACCAGAAATGCCACAATGTTAATATCACTGAGATGGGTACTAATCAATTAGCAGATTTGAGGAAGTTAGCTATTACTAAGCACTACAATCTCCCCTGCACCCCAAATGGATGCAAGTCTTTAATTTAGGCATCTTTCTACTTTAAGTTATGTAGAACTACCTTTGGCAATGTCCAAACTTGGGCAACTAAAATTATGTAGTTTCATGCTATCAAAAGAAGCAATGCTCAGCCACTAACAGAATGACTATCTCTGGAAAGGAAGTGCCAGTGCCATTCTCCTGAAACATTCTGGGAAACAACAGTACTTGGTCTCAAGCACAAGACCTTATTAGGTAGGCTTCATTGTAGTGGTTTGATTGAGGATTTTATATAGCTCCACTGCCACTTAAATCCCATTTTCCTTCCACTGGGAAAGAAGTATATCTTTTTAAGTCCCAGCATCGCAGAATGCTAGAGCCAAAAGTGCGAAGAAATCTGTTAGTCACCTTTCACAAATTCTGTTGGTTTGGTCCCACTACTATGGAAAGCAATTTGGAATTATACTAAGAAAGTGACTAAAATGTCCATACCTTTTGACCCAGCCCCTCCGCCCCCAGAGATCTCACTGGTAGGCATAGCCCCTTCTCTTTGCCCTCCCCAAAAATCAATGATTAAAAAAGTCACTATACACACCAAAATTATTTACAGGAGCAAGCTGTATAATAACAAACTAGAACTGAAAAAAAAAAAAAGAAAAAGAAAAAAAAAAGACACCTATCAATTGATGAAAGGCTAACCAAAATGTGGTGACTAAAATAAAAAAAAAAATTACTGTACTAGAAGAAATAATGAATAAGAACATAGGGAAACACTGGGAAGACTTATATGAACCGATGACAAAGTGAAGAAATCAGAACCAGAAAAATAATATATACTATGACAATAAAAATGTAAATGGAAAGAACAAGAAGAACAACAAAACCCAAACTGAATGCTATGAAATTGAAATGGCCAAGCTTGGCCCAAAGAGAAGAGATGAAAATTCACTTCCCAACCTTCTTTGAAGAGGTAGGAGACTACAGTTGTGACACCTAAGGCTAATGTGTTGACAATTTTTTTTTTTTTAAAAAGGCATTTCCCCCCCTGATTTTGTTTCTTTTGTTTTTCCTCTGTTTACAATAAGGGATGGCTCCCTGGAGGAAAAGGAAGATACTGGGAAAAGAAGAAATAATATAAAACACATCAATAAAAACTTAAAAGAAAAATCACGTATCTATACCAATGGCCTGCCAGACATGGTAAGGTTGAACTTGCACTGAATATGCCCATATATACTACACCTCTTAAATTATTTTTAAGATGGCAATAAAGGTCCTCAAGTCAACCTTTCTTTAAAAACAAGTTTTTCTAAGCTGTACCACTCATTCACCAAGCTTTCCCCCCTTCCCCCAAGGCTTAATACGATGAAAATAACAGGCAAGTTGCTAGTTATATCAAGCCAATAATTCTGTTGTTAACCTATTACCTGAGTGGAGTTAGAGAGTTGGTTTTTCCACGGCTCCTCTGCGCTGCTGGTCAGGTTTGTGCGGTTATGAGGTAGAGTGAGTGCGTTTCGCTGCAGGTAAGGCACGTTTCCATTACTTCCACTTCCTGTTATGTGATTATTGCCTATCAAAATAGTGTCTGTACTACCCAGCGTTCTTGCGGTACTGCAGGGAACTGGGCCTGCTGGAAAGGGTCCATTTGCCAAAGGCTGTCCAGGGCAGGCTGGACGGATTCCAGGCTGAGTGACATTAGGCACTCTGGTTAGAGCAACCTGTGGTTGCTGACCAGAGACAGAGTTTGTAGGCAGTGATGAGTCAGCTGTTGGCCCATTAGGAATTCCAGTAGCTCGTACCTGTGCAACTCCTGGAGTTTGTCTCATCTATGAAAAAAAAGGTAAGAAACATAATTACTCATGTGAATCAAAAGAAAAAGAGTATGGTCTTAACATGCAGTCAATATGTGATGAATTTATTGCAATGTTTACTTCTGCTGGCTAAAAATATACATAAAATTATAAAATTTTTTAATCAAACTTTCTGGTATAATACAGACAAGTTTTTTCTTATATGTTGAGTATGCAGGGAGTCAAATACCTTAAACTAATGGGGAGAGGAAGTTTGGCTAAGCTGAATACTCAAAATTTTGCATAAATTTCCCTTGAGAAATATTAAAGTAAATCATCCTCAATTATTCAGAAAAAGCCTAAAACCAGCTAAACTTAGCTTTACATTTTCAAATCTAATCTTTCTTTTTGAATTTATTTTGCACATACTGTATCATAACGTATCAGTGAATATACTGTATCCCCGTAGTAGAATGAAGGTTTCTTGAAGGTCTAACTCACTTTTATATCTGTATTACCAAATGCGCTTGCTGTACCTGCACTGAATAGGCTTTTTAAAAATGCATGTTATTTGACTGATTTTTAATATTTATCTTTTCTCTAAAAACCTATTTCTAACACTTTAAATAAAGTCATCAAACAGAATTTTAATAAAAAGAAATAGAAGGTATTTATTCTGGT
This sequence comes from Vombatus ursinus, assembly GCF_900497805.2. Lineage (NCBI taxonomy): Eukaryota > Metazoa > Chordata > Mammalia > Diprotodontia > Vombatidae > Vombatus > Vombatus ursinus. Next base: position 11,074,949 of record NW_020954587.1, on the reverse strand, counting down.
AAAATAAGTAGGCATGAAACAGAATTTAAGATGATTTCAAGCTTCAAAAAACTGAGAAAATATACTTTATAAATCATAAAGAATCACTTTAATACACACCTGCTGATGTTGTTGCATCAAAACAAACTGACTCTCCAGTTGTTCCAGCATTAGTTTCTGTGCTGGATTTAAATTATTTCTATTTGCACGAAGCTGTTCCAAGTGCTAGAAAAGGGCAAATGGAAAAGAAAAACCAAAAATTAAAATTCACATGCGCCCAATATAAAATGGTCACCATGTTTATATACAGAACAAATAAAAAGCCAGATAAAGAACTTCCAGCCATTCAAAATATTAAAACTACATGACGTGTAGTCTCCTTGGTTTTCAATTCAACCTCTGTTACAAAAATTTGATCGATGTACATAATCTCCTGACCTCAGCTTCTTTAACTATAAGATGAAGGGTTATGTGTGTTTTCTCAAGTTCCTTCCACCTCTACAATTCTACTATCATAACTATTATTAGATTTAATCATTCAAAGAAAGCAGGAATCATATAAGACGGTTATATGTCAAAACCTACATTTCCTTTCATTCAGAAGTTTCAAAAGGACGATTCTGATTAATGAATTAGCTTTTCTATGATTTAACATTTTCCAGCAATACAAAATATTCCCTTATTTTTAAATGTTTTAATCTGGCTACTCTGAAAGACCCCATATGATCTTACTCATCTCATGTCTTTCATAGGCTTTGATGAGATAAACACTCCATTTATTCAGTGTGTATGGCCTTCTATAAGAGTCCAGATTGAGAAAACTGAGGCCCAGAATGGTTAAGTGACAGAGCTGGATTTGAAGGCAGGATCTCTGACTCTTAATCCAGTTTTCTTTTTTCTGAACCCCAGCACCTCAAACAGTGTTGTTAAAATTGAACTGCTACTCAGTTTTTACAGGTAGTCCTTTTAAGGTGTTTCTCACACTTAGACATCAGATGATCTGGTTGCCTTCAGTTCTGCTACAGCGGCAGCTGCTGCCTGGGGGATGAGGAGGGGTTAAGATGCAATGAAAAATCACATTTCCTTTCTCTTTCTCTTGACCCTCACATTTTCCTCCAAGTAAACAGGGACAGGTCACAGTATTAGTTAATTCCCCATTACAAAAACAAAAAAACCCCAAATACCACAAGTTTCATAATCAAGATTCACCAAATTTCACCTCACTTTCTAGTTAAAGCAAAACTTATTATAAAAAACTTCCAGAAGAATTTAACAAATTTCTTAAATTTTCTTCCATTTTACTAGAAGAATTAAAATCTTACATATTTTTATATTTCTTAACCACTAGAGATCTCAATTTAAATAGCATACGCTCAATAGCAGTATCTCCTTGATACCTAAAGTGGAGTGTTTTCTTAATAGCAGTTTATTCTTTTCTAGTGACATTTCACAATGACATTTGGCTTTAGAGATACAATATATTTAAACTACAATGATAAAATGTATAGCACATCAGTCCCATACTGTGAATTAATGGCCTATACTTCTCTTCTTATTCCGTTTAGCACTGACTCCAGGTTTCCCTATTATCACAAAATAAAGGGAAAAAAATACGTTTGTAGTCAGTATACCAAACATATACAATCAAGATTTTGCTTTATGATGAGTAATTTTACGACATAATTTCCTGTATTTCACTGAATGTAAAATGAGGCAATGCTTCTATATTCTGGTAATACCTGTACTATATATTAGGGATACTATATATTAGGAACCAAATAGATATATTTGATTCTACCTACATCTGCCTTATTTTCTACCAAGATATGCCAACATATACAGAGATATACATATGAACATGTAGATACTCCAGTTTTTATAGTAACAGCAAAATAATTTTATTTCATTTAATCCTCATGGCTAACACTGAGGGTAGTATTACATTTACAGCTGAGAAAGCAGAGACTTAAGGAAGTTAAATTAAACTTTTCCCAAAGTCACGAAATTAATAAATGTCAGACTAGACTCAAATCTAGGCCTTCTGATTCCACATCCAGGGTTTTGAGTTAAGCCTAATAGCACATGTGGCATATGATGAATTATTGAGACTGGGTTTATTTTCAAGGGAAGGATAAACTTTCCAGTAACATAATTTTGGGGACCTAAAACAAAACAAAACAAAGACCTTTCTAAATGTTAAAATACTCTTTTCTTGGCATACATACCTGTAATTTCTGTGGTGTCAAGCACCATGAATGAACTGGTTGCTGTGCTGGAGGATGTGACACTGTATGGCCACTACTCCAGGTATTGGAAGTATTCTGAAGAAAACATGTTAAAATGTTAAAATGATTAAAGAATATGGTGGTTGGCCCAAACAACAATAGCTAATGGGGACTAAATGACAATGAATTGGAATAAAATACTGCAGTTTATCTATGAAATGATTTTAAAATACTAAGTTTTTTCAAAAGTAAAATTATTAAATGATAAATAATTTGAGAAGTTAATACTAAATTTAGGGGGAGGGGAAATCATTAATAATATATATAAACATATTAATTCTTTAAAACCCACCCTCACACCCACCACCCTCAAATTATGAAACAAATAATTCCTTCTTAAAAAAGCATGCTGTCATTTAGACCCAATGTTTTATTTACTTGGATGCTACTGGAGAGTGATGGTGAAAAGCGTTTTAAAATCTTAGCAGCAGGGAAATGGATAAAATGGCCTGATGCATGTAATCTGATAGCTAGCTTTATTTACTATGATGCTAGGATTTCATGATGAAATACAGTGTTAAAAATGTATAATTATCAGAGAAACTCAAACCTTTCACTCCCTGATGTCCACAAGTATAAAAATCAGAACCAATGATGTTGCAATTTCAAAATCTTCGTGCATTTTGGGCCTGTTTTTGGATTGGGGTTTTCTAGTTCTCTAGAATATATACCTTTGTTGGACTAGATGTTCTTTTCCTCTTGGCAGGACTGGACAGGTCATCTACTTGGCTAGAAGGAATCATGTGTAGTGGCAAGGATTGCTGTGAAATTGGTGTTTGACTGAGGCCTAATACAGGTTCAGTATTTGGATGATGAGGTTTACAAGCCTAAGAATCACAGAAGGAAGACAAAAATATGGTTCTATATACTCTTAATTCTTTCCTTCAAATTAAAAACTTTTATAAGCTGCATAATTTTCAAAGCTATGTGGACATAGCTGATTACAATGATTGAAAATCAAAATCAAATGAATTATCAGTGGAGGAATGTGTACCTTCCTTGGGATTTAATTTTTTTTTTAAATAATATAATCACTGCAGCATTTCTACTTGAGAAATCTCTCTCAAAATCATGAAAATCCACAAAGGTTCTAAATTGGTACCCCAAATTTCTCCCACCTTATAGGGAGTATTACCTTGATCTAGAATCCCTTTGTAATTAAATCAAAGGCTTTTTATTATCAACAAAGCCAGTCCTGCACTTAGTAAAATAAGCTTGACCACTAAAGATTGAAATAACCCTTAAAGCTGGGTACCTGCAGAATATAACCCAACTTCTCACCTGCTGTGCTGTGTTCATGGCACCCTGCCTGGAGGTAAGCTCTGCGGGAATTGGTAGGCTCCATGCCTCCTCAATACTAGGAAGTAATTTAGTTTTATTCTGTAGACTACCTTGTGGAAGGTTACACAACTGAGCCTAGGAAAAATTATGTAAAAAGCAAATTTAACACAAGCCTACTTTAGTAAGAGCAAGTCCACTAAATCTTCCTAAATGCTGTAACTAATTATGTTTTAAAGAAAATAGATTCTAAATTTGGGGTTTTAGAAAGATGCTAAGGATAAAGAGGGTAACCAGAATATAAACCTTTGTGAGAATCAGAACAAAGTTGAGCTCTCATAATTATTATCTTATGAAACTTCAAGCAAGAGTGAAAGACAGTGTTTGTGTTCTTTCTCTAAAATGCTATGGAAACTTAAAAATGTAGACATTACACAGAAAAAAAAGTTATGTAAATCAATATGCATCAACTGAGTAAATGTGCAAAAGAGCATATTAGAAATACTTTATATCTCACTTAAAAATGGAACATAAAATAATACTGCAAGCTATGATATGTATACAAAGTATGGAAACAGATCATAAACACCATGACACAACTAGACAAACTTGCCAGCCATCCACCCTCTTCCTGCCTGCTGTGTCATGGAAAAAGTATCTCTTTTGTAAATGCTATTTAAATTTTACCTGTAAATACTTAATCCGTGCTGCAAGTGCAGAGGTATTACTACAATTTTTGCTCCTAGTTGCATTTAAGTAGCATTTAATGGCATCCTGGGGCTGGTTGCAGGACTCATACAGAGTGCCTAGGTCCATCCAGGCTGCAGCATGGCCATGGTCCAATTGCACAGCACATATATAAGCCTGTAAAGCATCCATAGGCTGATTTTGCTGTTGGTATAGCACACTAAAAAAAAAAAAAAAAGAAAGAAAAAGAAAAAGAAAAGAAAGAAAAGGGAAAAAAATAAAGAAAGAATTAAATATTCTCTAAAGAGGATTATTAAGCCCAACAAGAAATATAACATGTGGTACAGAACGCAAAGGTCTTTGTCTTAATATATAAACAATTTTATTGTTTATCTTATATAACATCTTACCCTATTGAACACCACGTATCTGCACTTGCTTCTGATTTATCAATTGACTGCCTATAAGATATAAAAGCATCTTGAACTTTCCCAATACTTGAATAGCACCTGAGAGGGATAGGGAAAAAAAAAAATCAAGAAAATTTTATTACTATATTATAAAATGCTTCCACTATTCTAAGGAGGTATTGTATATTACTAAAATATAGAAGAACATTTAAACTTCCATAAGATATATTTATATTAACTAATATTTCAACAAACACTTAGCTTGAGTAAAAAGTACAGCAGTCTTTTTTTAAACAATGGATAGGCTGAATAAGAGTATCACATTTAGAAAACTGTCAAAGCCTAAATACTGTAAAATCACAACACTTCCTGAGAAAAAAGGCAAAACAACCAACCTGTTTTTAGAATTTACAGTAAAACATACAGTTCTAAACAAAAACAAACCAAAAAATGATATAGGTAATACTGGTCTACACAAGGAAGGTTATAAATTTACACTGTGGTTCCCAAGGAAAAATAAACTAAAAAGAAGATTCTGGGAAGTATTTTTTCAAAATTAAAAAAAGAAACTGTATAAAATTAGCAACATGAATTATAAGATCATAAAAGTCATTTGAAAAAGGACTGTTAACCTTATAGCAACAATTTTACTTTAAAAATTTAAAGATAACTTACACTGACAATTACTAGACACGATTTGCATGATGAAGCATTATTTCAATGAATCTGTATTCACTCCCATCAAAGCAAGAAACAACTTTTATATATCTTTTAATCCTTTGCAAAAAGTTTTCATATCCACACAGAGCCTCTCCAATGTGGGATTCTTTAGATCTTTTTCCATTTTATGAGTACCAGGGTAGCACTTGGGATGTCTACGCTTATCCTCTGCTTTCAAATGATTAGCTTACCTAACTTGTGCAATCATAGATTTTTGCAAAGATATCCCTTATTTCTTGGTCCTAGTTCCATCGAGCTCTGGAACACTGCAGAATCACTGTAAGAACTAAACCCATCTATATAAGAAAACCAAAGTAGATTAAGAATGTCTATTGTGCAGACTACTAGTTAGAAGATCAACTTATAGAGTGAGTCTATCTGTACATACATGCTCCAAGACGATGTTGATGTACAATGAAGTAGATCAAATACTGAACAAGGGAGCAGGCTAGATTGTCTTTGGAAAAAAAATCACACAGTGCTTTAATGATAACACTAACCTTCTCCTGGGTGAAAAAGCCCACCTTGTTAACAATATTTGGCCAATGATGCTGTATAGCAGTCTCCTAAGAATTAGTTTCAGGTCACTCACAGATCAGAGGGAGAGAGATCTCAGGCATGAGCTGGCTACAAAATTATACTAGTGAATAATTACACAGAAGAGGCATAAATTTTATCATTAAAGATATATATTCCTGAAAAAAGGGAGCCAATGTCTAGTACAGTGTCTGTCACATATTAGGCATTATTTTTAACTGAGTAAGCAAGGTCAAGAGATAACTGATGAAACTGTCTATGTTCTCAAGAACACATATGTCAACAATGCCAGAAGAAGGTCATTAAATTTACTGGGTAGGGGTAAATATGTAGATTTTATTGGAAATCATGGACAATAGTCATAACAGAATAAGATGTGGATGGAATGTGATCTACATTAGCTACATTTGATGAGATCAGATTCATTTAAGTATTTTTCATCCCCTTCTTCTGGGACAACTTAAAAATGATTTGTCAATGTTTTCAAGATTGTATAATGGTCAGCACAGACTTCCTTGACTCATCTACCTGTTCTTCCCAGCTGTCTTAAGTGTAAAATCAATTTCTTCAGATTTGCATGAGAAAACTGAGGTTTTCCATTCTTGCTGACAATAAGTAAAGGTTTTTAGAGAAATACCAACAATTTGTTTTTTCTAGCTATCTATTGTTCTCTTGAGAGTGTCTTCATAGCTCTGAAGGTTTCATGGTAAACCGGATCACTTGATTCTAACATCAAGTTTTCTATGTGCTTCCCCCCGCATCGTTTTGAAGTGAGGATCGTAATACACTCTACCATTTTCCTCTGTGGTGTTTTACAAGTAAGTCTGAATTCTATACAGGTTTTCTATACTTCAGTTTCTCCCTATTTGGCAAGATCAAATATTCCCTGGCCAAGATAGTTCCCAGGTTCTTTTGGCTACCTAGTTGTGGTGATTGCTCTATACAGTTTCACAATAAATGGTAATAATCAAGTTCAGTATCTTTGTCTTTTCACACATTTCTGTATCGATAGTTCATCTGAATAGGTCAGGTAGAAGGACTTGCAATTACATGAAGGAACTTCTCGTCTTTATCCTTTGTTGTAATTTGATGCCTATTTTCATTTTTGTTCGACTTGAACTAGCCTATGGTTTGACTGCACAGTTTTCCATCAATTTCATTTGGGGGAGAGAGTGGGGGTGGTGGTTAGTTGACTTTCATCCCGTACTGTCTTCTAATCTGTCCAAAAAAAGAATTTATGATATAAAGACATGAAATATCGATATGGTCAACAAGTCTTTGACCTTTCTCATTCCTAAAATCTGATTCAACAATACTTTTTTTAAAATTCTTCCTTGTATCAACCCTCTCATTAAAACCCATGACTATCAAAGTGTATTTTTCACTTGGTCTGAAATATTTTGTCAAATTATTTTCTACCTTTTCATCCTCTCCAACAGATGTAGGCTCATAAGCTATGATTATCTTCATGGTGGTCTCTTTGATTATACCCATCATGAGCACTATAAGAAGAAATGATGAAGTATCCATGAAAAGATTTTTATTATTGCCTTTGGATGCACAATGAAAACAAGTCTATCAACTCCATAGTCTCCTACTCCAAGGAGTCTGTGAACCATTCTGCCATTTAGAGGCAACACACTTTTGTCTTTTGCTTTACTTTGTTCATTGGAATATTAACAGTGTTGCTCATCTGTATAAATAGTATGACAATGTGTTGGTAATTGGACAAAAACTATATATTCAGAGTGCCAGTATTTACAGATGACCAACATTTACAGGTGTTTTAAAAATTTTGTTCTTTAATACTTTTTACCTCTTCTTTTTTCCACCACTGCAATATACTTAAAAAACTAGGCTAGACTACTGTTGACAAGACTCTCTATACTTAGAAAATAGATATATGGACCAACTCTGACGACCTTTTCTCATTCCTAACCTCTCTGTGGCATCTGGCACTGCTGACCATCCTTCTCTCTTCTTTGGTTTTTTGTGACAATAGCTTTTTTCATGTTTCATCTCCTACCAGTCTGACTTCATCATCCATATCACACCCACTCAGCATGGAGGTATTGTCTCTTATCTATCAACATCTGATGATCTCATTAGTTCCCATTGGCTTAAAGATAGTTTCTATGCTACACAGATCGAGATATCCAGCCCTACCTGTTTTGAACTCAAAACTAGCACTGCCTTTTGAACATTTCAATCAGTCAATCAAGTAAAAAGAATTTATTAAGCACTTACTATATGCAAGGTACTGTGCTAAGTAAGTGTTGGGGATACAAAAAAAGGCAAAAATATATCATTAAAGAGTTTAAATCAGAATTCATCTTTCCCTCAGAACTCACCTCTCTTCTGAACTTTAATAAAAGGCACTACCATCTTTCTAGTCTCCTAGGTTTGCAAATAATTATTTGCATTATGCTTATTACTACTGACAATATACTCATACCACATATTCCATTAGCTGCTAAACTCTGTCCTTTTCTTTACATCTGTTTTCTTCTCACTACTTACATAGCTATCAATGAAGTGTGGTCCTCTTTCTTGGAGTGTTACCATGTGCTCTAAATTGGTCTTCCTGCTTCAAATATTTCTCCTTTTCAAACCATATGCCACATAGCTGCCAAAGTGTTATTTTTCCATAACCACAAGCATTATCAAGTCATTCCCAAATGAAATAGATGTCCATAGTTATGTCCTTTAGGATAAAATAAACTCCCCTACTTGGCTTGTAAAGTCCTTCTAATTTTCTTGCAAATTAACTTTCCAAACTATGTATTCATGCCTTATGTTCCCACATATTAGAGTGTAACAAAAAGGAGTGGGAAAAGTAAGATTTCTCAAAGGTTTCAAAATGTGATTGGGAAACTGGTGAAGACAAAAGAAAATCATGAGAGATAACTGGTTTTGGAGGTTAGAAGAATATTATTTTAAAAATATATTGAAGTGATAATAGTACTTTCAAGTGGAACTGTCAGGTTATTTGTAAAGGAAAGACAGGATGGGGTGTTCAGGAATGGTTAATGATTTAAATTTCTATTTGGGAGTCACTCAGAACTGATATCTCCTCACAAAACAGAAAACAGTCAAGTTTTGCTAATGCTTAGGAAAGAGTAAGGGAACACTGAGGGAGAAGAGAGAATGGGCCATACCAAGAAAGAAGTTTTGAATTCTGAAAAAGAAATCTCTATTTTACTTGGTAGGTGGCTGGGATACACTGAAGGCTTGTGGGCAAGGGAATACAGAGTAGACTTCTACTTCAGCAGGATTAATCTGGTAATTGCATGTAGACTAGATTGGAAAGAGAAGCCATAGGCTAGAAGAGTTGGGAGGGTACTGCAATAATCTAGCCAAGTGGTAATGGTGGTAAAAATTAATTAAAGGAAATGGTCAAAAGAAAATAAGCCAGATGTGACAGTTTTTCACCAGTGAGAAATAGAAGGGATTAAAATATTTACTAATTTAAAAAAAATTAATAATTGTGGAGAAAAGAGAGGGAAAAGTAAAAAGTAAAAAATTCCCTAATTTTTGAGGATGTTGGTTCCATTAAGAGAAATATGAATTTCCCTACAAAGTGCAGGTATAGAGGAATCTACTTTTAATATGATCATAAAAAAACCCCATCAAAAAACAAAAAGAAGTACCATATTTAAAAAGGATACAATAGCAGCTTTCTCAATAAATATATAAATAAAACAAAGATGTTCACTTTCACTGTTATTAATTGATCTAGTTCTAGAAATGCTAATAACAGCAAGAAGAGAAAAAATTATCCTTTTTTGCTGATGACATGATGGTTTACTTAAAATTCCAAAGGAATCAGAAATGAAAACTAGATGATATAATAGCTTTAGCAAAGCTCCAAAATAAACCAATAAAAATAAAAAATATTTCTATATAAGGATAACAAAATCTCAAAGTGAATAACACAAATAGAAATCCCATTAAAAATAATGGTAAATGCATAAAATAACTGGCAGTCTCAACTTTCAAAGCATATTCAATGTTTGTATAAATTCAATAACAAAATCCTCTTTAATAGGTGGAAGAATAATCAGTGCTCATAGATGGGCTATGGCACTATAATAAAAATTAAATGCCAGTAAACTTTATGTTACAATATTAATACAATACCAACCAAACTATCAAAGGGATACTTTACAGAGTCAACAAAATATTATCAAAATTTATTTGGAAAAAATACTGGAAAACATTAAATACTTAGAAAAGAACTCCCACAATAAAAACCGCTGGGAAAATGGGAAAGCATTCTGGCAGAAATTAAGCTTAAACCTTCCACCATGTTTTTAACAGTATAATCTAAATAGATACATGACATTAATATTAAAGATCACAACACAGAGAACTTAGAGCAAATAACATAATCATTCACGGGTAGGGAAAAGAAGAAAAGAAGGGAGAAATTCAGTCAATAAATACTTATTAAGCACCTACTAAATGCCAGGACCACTGTTAAGTACTGGGGAAATAAAAGAAGCAAAAGGCAATCCCAGCCCTCAAGGAACTCACAATCTAAATGTGGGGGGGTGGGGACAGAGAAATAATAAACAAATATATACAAGCAAGGTATAATACTCCAATAAAATAGTAAATAATTAAGAGAGGGAGGGCACTCGAATTAAGAAGGCTTAAGAAGAATTAATAAGGAGGCAGAGCTGAGGATAGAGAGAATTTCAGAAATGGAGGACAGCCAAAGAAAACACCCTGAGTTGAGAGATGGAGTGTTTTATTCATAGAGAAAAAAAAAAGGAGGTCAGCGTTACTGGATTGCAGAGTACATGGCAGGCAGTTAGGTGTAAAAAAAACTCGAAGGGACTAGGTTACGAAAGGTTTTAAATGCCATATAGAGGATTTTTGTATTTAATCTGGTAGGTGATACACGGAATCACTAGAATTTATGGAGTAAGGGAGTGACATCATCAGATGTGCTTTAGGAAGGAAGGACTGGAGAGAGGCATAACTTGAGGCAGGCAGATTGCAAAAGTGAAGGCATGATGTGAGATGAGGCATATTTGAGAGATGTTGTAAAGATGAAACCAATAGTTCTCGAGAGACAGTGAGGACATCAGGATGCCATCTACGTTTAGAGCCTGAGGAGGATAGTGGTGCCCTCTAAATTAATAGGGAAGGTAGGGGTGGGGGTAAGCATTTAAAGGGAAAGATAATGAGTTTAGTTTTGGATATGTTAAGTTCAAGATGTCTAGTGGACATCGAGTTTGAGATATCTGAAAGGGGGCAGGAGATGTGTAAATGGAAGTAGGCAGGAGAGGTGGATTTGAAAACTGTCAGCACACAGATGTAATTAAATCCACAGAAGCTGATGAGATCACCAAGTGAAATACTAGAGGGGGAGCAGAAGGCCCAGGACAGAACCCAGTGGGACATCTAAGGTTAGAGGGTGCTATCTGGATGAGGATCCACTGAAGGAAAACATGAAGAAATAGTCAAATAGGTAGGAGATTCAGGAGAGAGTGGCTCCCCCAAAGCTCTGAAGAAATGATGTGCCTAAGGTAATATTAAGTGCCAGTGTTCAGCACTACTCAAAACTTAGGTCTTCTGACTTCTAAATCAGTTACCTCTATCTAAATCTATTACCTCTACAGTACATACACTGTTTTCTCACCTATCTGAAAATTTTCTAATTTTGTGAATGATATTCACATTTTCCAAGTACCGTTTTAAAGCCAAGATCTATAATATTACATGTACCTAACTGTCAAATATCAATCTGTGACTTGAGGGGGAAAAACGAAAACAAAAAATTTTCAAATAAAAAAGAGAGTAACTTAAGAGAATGAAGGAACAACTGCAGGCAGAAAATCTGGATTCAAGTGCCCTACCTATTATTCTAGATTACAAACCACACACAGTTTATCAACATGCATTGGTGGAAGTAGATTCTATACTGTGATCTTCTGACATCACATATGGATAAAAAAAAAATAGTAAGGCCAAAGGATAACTTTGTAAACTCCGTCTTATTTAACTCTAGTTCAAGGATTAGCACTAACATTTTAAAAATTATTAGATTAAAAACAACAAAATGGAGACATTAATTTTGTTCATGAAAAAAATTTTAAATTTCATGTATCTAAATTTCCTTTCCTCTGTATTTAAAGGCTCTTCTTCTGGTTGCCAGCAGAATCTTTTATTTCTCAATGGAACTGTTAAATTTAATCACTTGTGTTTTTGAAGATTTGAGCTTTTGCTAGAGGTAACCTATGCATTCTTACGACTGGCATTTTATTTTCTGGATTCAAAGGTTCTTTACAGTTTTCTTATATTATTTCTTACATTATGGTGTTTTGTGTTTTTTGACTTGTAGTGTTCTTCTGGGAGACCTATAATCCATATGAGGCTTGTCTTCAAGATCAATGTGTTTTGAATGGAGTTTATGTTTTCTTTCAACGTTACTCCTTTTTTTTCCCTCCCAGATGATCCTTCACTTCTGTGTATTTGCACTCCTAATCAGTTGTCAGTTTTTTTTGCTATTTGGTGAAATGTCACAGATTCTAAGGTTTTTTTATCAAAATTTGTTTTGCAATTATTTTTTGTTGGGCAGGCCATAAATTCTGCTCTGACAATTCTCATTTCTTTGTTAAACCACTCAAGAAAAACATGTTGTGGTTCCACAAAATCCACAGGGTCTCTGGCCTTATAAGGTGTTGAATTATTTTCCTTTACTTTCCAGTTTTTAATCATAGATGCCCAAATTAGTTCCCTAATAGATATGGGGGGGGGGGGTGGGCATATTTCTTTCTGCTCTTAATGTCTTCCTTGTTATCTGCTTACATTCAATGTCTTTGAGTTTTCTTCCTCCTGGAATCTTTGGTACTTTCAGTCTTTTTTCTTCTTAATTTTTTCCTTTGCTCGATTTCTGACCTCCTCTCCTCAGATGGTTATTTCTATGGAGACTGGATCTCAAATCACCTTAGCCTCCCCTCCCATGCTGGGCAATTCATGGTTCACCAGCCAAGGTCTTTGCCCTAAGTTACTTTTGGGAAGACAGATTAGCACCACCTGAATACTGGGCTCTTTCCCTAATGCTTAGTAGAATGCCACATAACCCTTTTTTTCACCCTGTATATCACTATATTCTGCCCTATAACTTCTGTTCCTCAGTTCTTTGCCATGGCAGTAAGGAGAATTGCCATGCATTGTCATTGTAGCCTAGGCAGTTATCTGTCATTTGGAATTTGGATCTGAGGCTTTGGGAGGAGGGTGGCAGCTGGGGTGTTGAATTGAGATTTATTGTAAACCCAGACACAAATGCTTCCCTTTTAATCTTTTCTCTTCTGCTCTCCTGTAGACATCTTTTGCAGCAGAGAGTATTTTCATGGTGTTGGCTATCAAGGACACAGCAATTTCTGTGCAATGTGGGGTTTGGTTGCCTGTACACTAAAAGGAAGAATTTGGGGTGGGGAAGACAGGGTGTATATGTGAGCATATGGGCTGCATTTTGTTTCAAGCCCATGGAGTAGAAACACAGTAGGTACTAGGGGAGAGGAGTGCTGAGAGAGTGTAAGTTAAGCATCAGTTCAAAGAGATTTTGTTTGCCTTCTTTTAGGTTCCTAGTATCTTAGACCGTGGAGACAACTACTTAACATGTTTTAGACAGGATGGAAGGACCGTAATAGAAAACGTCTAGCCTTTCATTTTGTGGGTCACATGACAAGTATTTTAGTTTGATATAATCAAAATTATCTATTTAAACAACAAGAATAATAGCTAGAATTTATATAGTGTTTACTTTATGATAAGTGCTTTACAGATATTATCTCATGTGATCCTTACAACAACCCAGAGAGATGCTTTCCCCTAATAGTTGAGGAAAGAGACAACAAAAGTTAAGTTACTTGCACAAGGCAACAAAGTTTGGGAGGCTAGATCTGAACTTAGGCCTTCCTGAAACCAAGCTTAGCATTGCATCCAACTTGCCATTATCCGTTAGTAATCACTCTATCCCTATAGAAAGATGGGCACACCAATGTACCACTAGTAGAGCTGAGAAATGCTTCAAACATTCTAGAAAAGTAATGAGGAATTATATGAAGAAAGTGACTAAATATATTTAATGGAAAAGATTTTCTTGTTTCCTGGTTGTATTTAACACAAGCTTTTAGATTAAGGTAGTTTTTTATTATGTTTTTTCAGTTCTCTTTGTAGAGATTTTTTGTTTGTATATTTTTTAAGCATAAATGATAAGGATAAGATGGTAAGTGATTGAGGAAAAATATATTAGCATCAAACATCTTCAATAAGGGTCTAATAGTATCCAATGTATACAAGAAACCGACAAAACTGTATAAAAAACAAAAAGCAATTCTTCAGAAAGTTCTCAGAAGAACTGCAAACTATTAACAGCTGAAAGGGAACCAAGTCATTAATCATATCAAAACAACTCTTAAGTTTTCACCTCATCCACAATAACTTAGCAAAGATACCAAAACATATTAATATTAAATGTTATAAAAAGAGCCAGCTTGTATAAATTGCTAACTGCACGCTAAATATTTTACAAAAATTATCTTATTTGATTTTCTCAACAACGTTGGGAGGTAGGTGCCATTGTCATCATCTACATTTTACAATTGAAGAAACAGTCAAACAGAGGTTAAGTGATTTCACAGCTAGTAAATGTTTGAGATCAGATGTGATCTTGGGTCTTCTTGACTTCAAGCCCAGTGCTCTGCCCACTGAACCACCAAGGTTCCTTTGTTGAAGGATTAAGGAAAGATAGTAAAGTAGAAATTCATTGTCGGTGAAGCATAAGTTCATCCAATCATTTTGGAAAGCATATAAAATTATGCTAACCATATTGTAAAATGTCTATTCCCTTTGACCTCAAAATCCCAATGCTAGGCATATACTATAATGAGCTTAAAGACATAAGGAGAAAACATTACAATGTTTTCAGAATCCCTTTTGCAATAACAAGGAACAGAATACAAAATTGGGAATGGCTAAGCAACTTGTGCTACACAAAAACAAAGGACCATTACTGAGTCATAAAAATGATAAATATAAAAGACTATGATAATGTTTATATGAAGCGATAAAAAATGAAGCATGTAGGAAAAGAAAAACAATAAAGATGGTGACAACAACAATGTAAATAGAAAGATTAAAAAAACAAAACCCCTCCCACCCCTACCCCCACAAAAAACTTTAGTTTGTTGAAATTCTTATGAACAAGGTTGAACTCAGAGAAAAAATATGACAAGTGGATGGAACACTACATGTAATTTAAAATTTGTCTGTGGTGTTGGCTTGTTGCATTATTTCCCCCCCCGCCCCTTTCTATTATTTGTTGCAAGGGATGAGTCATCATAGTGAAATGGAATGAAAGCCAGGAAGATTTCTGATATATATACTTGATGTATAGCTCTGGGCAAGTCACTTAACTTCTTTTAAGCAAATAGTAAGTTGTACAGAACATGCCAACTCATATTTCCTCACATAAGAATTCTTTGTACTAATAAAATCAAGATCAAATTTCTGTCCCTTGTTATGTAACCGATGGCAGGGGGAGAGAGAAGATGATTTATTAAGAAATGTAAGTGATGTTAAAGACATCAAGGGGAAAACAATTTAGAGAGTATCAAAGGGGACTTTTCACTAAATCAAGAGGCTCCTAACTAAACAAAAAATACATTTGCCATTCTATCAAAGTAGCAATTTTACATGGTGTCAGTATCTTATATCAATAACTTATACTTGAAAACAAGTATTCTTTTCTCTTTTGACATAGTGATATATAAATTTTCAAAAAGTAAAATTACTTCAATGTAAAATACAGGATTATGTAGTAAGTTTAGGACAAGGAAAACTGAAGTGGAAAATAAGAGTATAGAACATAGGACTAACACAAATGACAAATATAAGGAGAAAGGCAGCTGTACGAAATCAAAGTTTAAATAGAAAGTTAAATGATGAAATTAAATAATGATCTAATGTTTATAACAGATCAACATAATTTTAAGTGCACTGGAGATAAATTTTGCAAGATAACAAAATATGAAAGCCTGCTCATCTAAAATTAATTCAACAAACCAAATAATGTGGCATTTTAATTTTTTATAAGTAATTTGTCATTACATAATTTTAAATTCAATCTTAAGTGTTCTTACTGTGTCTTAATTTATTTTTATTAATTTATTTTTAGTTTTCAACAGTCAACATTTCAACATTCAACAAGATTTTGAGTTCCAAATTTTCTCCCCATCTTGTCCCTCCCCCCAACCCAAAATGACATGAATTCTAAATACCCCTTCCTCTAATCTGCCGTCCCTTCTATCCCCCTCCTTCTCTTACCATCTTCCCCTTCAATTTTCCTGTAGGGCAGGATAGATTTCGATACCCTACTGCCTGTATATTTTATTTCCCAGTTGCATGTAAAAACAATTTTTTTTTTAAACATTTGTTTTTAAAACTTTGGGTTCCAAATTTTCTCTCTTCCTCCCTCCCCACCTACCCTCATTGAAAAGACAAGCAACTTGATACAGGTTATACACGTGAAGTCATGCAAAACACTTCCATAGTAGTCATGTTGTGAAAAACTAAGTATATTCCCTTAATTCTATCCCATCCCCCCCTTTATTCTATTCTCTCTTTTGACCCTGTCCTTCCTTAGAGGTGTTTGTTTCTGATTACCCCCTTCCCCAATCTGCCCTCCCCTCTATCATCCCCCTGCTCTCTTGTCCCCTTCCCACTTTATTTTCCTATAGGGTAAGACAGATTTCCATACCCAATTGAGTGTGTATGTTACTCTTTCCTTAAGCCAAATCCTATGAGAATAAGATTCACTCATTCCCTCTCACCTTCCCCTATTTCCCCTCCACTGTAAAAGCCTTTTCTTGTCTGTTTTATGTGAGATAATTTACCCCATTCTACCTTTCCCTTTCTCCTTTTCCCAGTATAATCCTCTCTGACCCCTTAATTTTATTCTCCAGATTATCACCCCTTCATCTTCAACTCCATGATCCTGTGCCCTCTATCTATCTATCTATCTATCTATCTATCTATCTATCTATCTATCT
>NW_020954587.1:10850893-11057977 GCF_900497805.2 Vombatus ursinus | reverse complement strand
TCTATCTATCTATCTATCTATCTATCTATCTATCTATCTATCTATCTATCTATCTATCTCTCGGCATACATATAATTTTCCCTCCAACTACCATAATACTGACAATACTCTATGTCTTTAGCATAAAGGATAGATACTCTTAAGAGAAACATTCTAGCCCTACCTGTACCCTTATCTAGGTTTGTGAACTTGAAGAAATCCTTTCACTTTGCTGAGTCTGTGTCTTGATCTTTAAAATAGAGTTGTACTAGATCAGGGATTCTTAACCTCAGGTCCACGACCTTTTAAAAATATTCTGATAAGCATTCTTTGATATAATTAATTTTCTTTGTAATCCTCTTCATTTTGTGAATTAAAATATATTATTCGATGAAGGGGTAACACAGGGCTTCAATATACTGCCAAAAGGGTCCTTAACACAAAAAAAAGCATTAAGAACCCTGTACTGGATGATCTCTCTGCCAACAATAAAAAACTTTTCAGCTGTATCTTTAAGGTAAGTAAGTAATATGTTCCCACCTTAAGGCAGAAAAATTATATTGAAGATAATATTAAAATGGCAATATCCTAAAAGTACCTGTTAGGCATCAAAGTCAAATCTACCATCATTGACATCTCATTCTATACAATATAAAATGCAAAGAAAAACCACACAACTAGGCAAAAAAAGCTAGGTGATTAAGAGAGAGGTGAAAACTATTATTAGTTATTATTGAGAGTTAAGATCCAACCAGTTTCTTTTAAGTCTATAATGAGAAATACAATGAAATGAAAACCAAGGGAACAAAAGTGACATTGAAAGAGAAAAGGTTTAAGGGTGGCCAGCTGGAACAGGAGGTAATACTTTAAGAAACAATAGGAAAATTAGATTGGGGGGGGGAGAAGGAGCAACCCATAACACTTTATTCAAAATCATTTTACAGGAAAAATGCACTGATTAATTATAAGGTAGAAATTAGTGTTTTAAAATTAGAACACAAATTCCCATTCTGGAATTAAGAAAAATCCTTAAAAAATACTGAGCAGAACTCACCTTCCAAGGAAATACCAGGACTGGCCAGAGTTAGGATCTGCCTCTAGAGATTTTTGGAGATACTGAATAGCATAGCTTTCCTTGGTGGCTTTGTCTCCCAGTTGATCCACAGTGTGATGCATCCACCCTACAATAAAACATCACAAATAATCACCTAAACTAAATCATTTAAATGGTATTCTTGTGTGCATTAAAAAAATAAATAACAACCTACCACCCATCCCCCCCTTCTCCCCAAAAAAGCTTTCAAGAAAAGCTTCAGTGGCTCCCTTTTGTCTCTACAATAAAATACAACCCCTTCAGTCTGGCTTTTAAACACCTACATAATCTGGCTCCAGCCTACCTTTCCATGCTAGTTGCAATTACTGTTCTTCACACAGTCTGCATTCTATACAAGCTGGCCTTCTTGCTGTTTCCTAAACATTACATTCAATCTCCTGTCTCCATGGATTTTGCACAGACTGTCATCCATACCTAGAATATTCTTCTTCCTTATGCTTAAACTTCAAAATTTCTAGCTTTCTTTAAAGATTACCTCACAGAGGAATTATATCTTGATCATCACATTTCCCCTAGTGTTCTCTCTTATAATGCCACATCTTACATTTCATTTTCTTCATGCATGCTATTTCTCCCCAATAGCATGTTAACTCCTTGAAGGGAGGAACTATTTCTTTTTTTGGTTTGAAACCCAAATGTCTAACACAGTGACTGACACATGATAGATGCTTTTATATGCTAACTGACTCAATGAATTTAATTATCTTCTATAAAAACTCAAAACATTAATTTTTCAGTTTCAGATGACCTCTGCCACAGTACTAACCCTAAATGGCAACTACGGTGGTCAAGAGGGAGTTACTAAGTCAATGAAAACTTGGTATTGAAATGTTAACCCCTTTCCTTTGGGTTTTAACTTAGTAAAAAACAAAGTGGCAGTATTCTAGGGACAAGAACCTGAGCTGAGTATGGAAGTCCTAGATCTACCACTAAACTAGCAACATGAGCTGAAGTGGTTCACAAGTTTACTATACTTCAATTTCTGCATCTGTCAAAACATGATTATATCTGCTACCTTACATAGTAGTTATAAACATAAAAATCAGATGACAAGCAAATAAAGTGCTTTGAAAAGTTATAAATACTACACAAAGATAAGGTATTTATTATTAAGCACTTTTATCTGTTGGGCTGCTATTAAAATATAAATAAAAATCTACAAGAAAAACCAACTTTAGGTATAGTGTAATTTTAAATTCACAGTACTAAATTAAGATTAAAACAAATTCAGATTATAATTACACAGCTGACAATCCTATAGTATTAATGGTTTATGAAACAAGAATCAAAGATATCAATTAATCTAACTTTCAGTTTTATAGATAAGGAAATTTAGGACTAAGGAGGTTAATTTTAATTGCAAGACTTGAACCCAGGTTTCCTGACTCTTAAACCAATGATTTTACAATAAATATCTCTTGTAAAGCAATCAGAATTTCTAACTGATCTGAATGAATCAACTGTTCATTTGGCATATCAGAAATCATGCTGTAATAGGAATATTGGCATATTTTCCCCAACCTGAGTACAGACTAAAACCAATATTAATTTTTGCCATTGACTTTTTTCTCTCTCCCACCCCCACCCAGATAATGTAGTTTAATGTAGTAGAATAAGGTAAGTATATTTCTTGGTTTTTCTAGTATTTCTAAAAATTCCAAATTGGAGACAATAAATACAAACAATGGGAAAATTTTGTAGTCTCTCCTTAGAAACTGAGGTTAAAAATAATTCAACAAATAATTGTGAATATCCTATTCAGTCTTCATTTTCTAAGACATAAATGCCCTCATGAGGATGTTTTATGCAACTAACCATCAGAAATGTGCTATTATCAAAATCTGCTATGCAAGCTCAATTTTAAAAGTGTTCCTACCACAACAAAATATTGAGAATGTACCTTCTGCACATAAGTGGTACAACTCATCTCAAAAGATGTCACATCAGTATTTTTTAAAAAAAGTTTATTATATTCAAAGCTCTTCCTCTTCTAAAGTATTATTCTGATATCTAATTGATTATGCCATCAAGCTGTGTGGGTTCTTGAAAGCTTTAATCTGTAACACACAGTTCCTACCAAACTGTAAAGGTTCAAGGATAGACCCAGAAATGGGCTATTATCTGCAGACAACCCTAAATCAGAAATTCACAGAAACTGATTAGTAAGTTGGTCACTAAGACATAATTTTCAAAAGTTTTTTGTTTTTTGTTTTTTTTTGCTACAGTAATTCATTATGGTATAGAAAAATATCTGTGGAAGAAATGCCCATAACAATAAACACAGATCTTATGAAAAACTATGTTCTAAACTAACCATGAAGTCATAGTAAAAAATGTTTTTCATTTTGCAGTATTTTTCTTTTTAAAAAGTCATTAACAACTTTCAAAAGAAGTTAATTACTCTGTTCCATTCTGTTGCAGATAATTTCAAATATGTAAAGGCTATATTGTTCCTTGCTAATATTTCAAAGCATATGCTAACTGAATTTCTCATCCACTTGATACATGGACATGGAAGTGGTTGCACTACAACACTTGATTCTTATAGGTACTATTTCCAAATGTTATGGAGGTATAAGTTAAAGTGAAGAATAAAATGATTCTTACTATCCCTGCCTACCAGCTCTGCTGTTAGTTTGCTGTTAGTAATGGGAATAGGAGCTGCAATGACCTCTACTCATTAGTTGCTGCTCAAGGGTCAGTGACAAGCTGCATTACAGTGGGGTTAAGCTCAGCCGCTAATGTATCGGGTATGTAAAAAAAGGGTCAGTTTTTATTGCTTGTACATCAAAATACAGAGTAAGCAATTGCCACATATCGGTCCAATCCATTTAAGAGTGTAAAATATGCTAGCATCAGAACATATGATAATAGATAAAATAACACAAATTGGCATGTTCCCTATTACGAATTTCTTTAGTAAAATTAGAAGGATAGGAACTACAAATGAAATTTGTATCCTGTACCCAACAACTCACTGCATTAATTTTTATTAAATAAATGACAATAGGTAAATGGAACAAAACAAGGCAGTCTGAAAGGGATAAAGTTAAAAATGGGCAATGAGAAAAATGTTAAGAGTAGATTATGGCTATAAGCTAACAATGTAAATAAATACTGCCTACAAGGAACAATGAAACTGGATAAAGTTCTAATATATTTACCTCTAATACTTTATGTTGCAAAATTGGAATTACTGAAGAAAAAACTTTGTCATTGCAAAAATGAAAGGTATATTTCAACTAAAGATAAAAGATAATTACTCTAAAACTACATAGGTTAACAGGTTATCTTAGTATAAAAGGGACAAAGCATTATTTCTATACCTTATGCTTTTACAGTCTAAAATGCTAATATTTCTAAAATGCAGTATAAATAATACTAAAGGAATGTACATGGTAGAAAACTGAACTAACAAGTGCATTTAAAATTTGGTTTAAAATAGTACTGTCAATATTAACTAAAACATACATGTTGGACAAGAGCATCTCAAAATGGTATGGGGTAAATTATGCTCTCAAAAAATGCTCTACCAAAAATTATATAAGAAGAGAATCAAAGTAACACCATCCAATTAAATATAAAAAGTAAAAACTTTGTGCATAAAATAAGGATCCCTATTTCAGGAAGTCTTGTCCTTTTTCTTATAATGGTAATACCAAAATTTGAAAAATGTTTAAATGGCAAGTATCTTATTATTTTGTGTAATCCTGGCAATGTCACCTTCTCACCTTTAAAATGAAGATGGTTCAGAAACTATAGTGTATGTTAAAGCCTATATAATTCACAGATAATGTTCCCATTGGTATTTACTACGGATAAAAACTATGAAAATTTGGCAATGCTTTATTTACCTCAATAAGTAAGCTTCTTAAATGAATCAGTGAATGGGTTTCTGTTTAAACTGTAGTACTGATAAAAATAAAAATTAATTCTTAACAAAGGATTTCAAATAAATGTGCTAGGAATGTTAAGCAAAAAAGATCAAAACAACCACCTAAAATATCCAAATAGAAAGGGAATGTGTAATTAGGGGTAAACCAAAATATTTTTACATACCTAACTGTTGTAAGACAGTTGCTTTTACTTGTGCAGGAAGGTTTTCTGTCTGCAAAAGTTGTTCATAAGCTTCCTTTGCAGAGTGATACTTTCTCTGCAGAATGGATGGAGGGGAGGGGAAAGTTAAAGAAAAAGTAAATGAAACTTGATAATCCTTTAAATATCACTCATTAATAGAGATCTTTACAAAGCATTGGAACCAATTATTTTAATTTTTTCACCTCAAAAAGTTATTAGACATTTTATTTATTGTGTAAAACTCTTTTGCAATTTAATCATTATCTGGTTTAAAATATTTAAAGCTATTTAAAAGGGCAAAGTACAGAATAATTCCCTAATGTTATTTATTCAAGTTATACCTCTACCTAATTGACACCCTAGCCTCCAACTAGTAGCCCAAATTTTAGAATGCCAAGTTACCTACTAAATCTAGCATTCAGAATTACATAGTATCATGAAAAACTGAATAGCTTATTACTTATCAATTTGCTATTATCCCAAAAGATACAAAAGTAAAATGATCTAACATTCTTATTACTTGCCTATGTGTGCAATCCCTTTAAAGGTTAATATTCTCTCCCCTAAATTATGCAATCTGCCTAAAATCTTTCTAATAATTAACAGATCAGTTAAAAAATAAGGTAGTGAGGCAAAATGCTATCCTTATCCTTAATCAAGTTCTGGAGGAACTGAAAAACAAATTTTTAATCCAACATATTGAGTCACTGTTTTGTAGGATGTAAAAGATAAAAATTATAATATTATGGGCAATATGATTGGGCAATGTTTAAAAACATTAAATTTGTAAACAATAATTTATCTTGCTTTTGTAGGCATAAACCCATACTGTTAGAAATCTTCAGAGAATGCTTGAAAAATCTTAATTACTTTTCTCAGAAGTCTAAGAGTCATGAAGCCTTTTAAGGAAATGCTTATCTTACATCAATAAACCTCTCTCTTCCACTCCCTCTCTCTAACTTGATCCTTATGGAACTGATTTTAAATGGCTCTATGACCTTAGGCAACAGTCATAACACTTGTGTCTTAAGTTTAACCATCTGGAAAAGTTAGATGATTTGACTTCTCTAGTTCTTAAGAGTTGCTGTGAATGAGATAATAAAAGTGTTTCTGCAATTTAAAAAGCAAAAAATGAATTCAAAGTATTACTGAACACTTCACTATTAGAAAAGGATTATCAGAGTTTACTTACATTATTAGCCTACATTCAATAAGTAAGAGGTCAAGAAAGTAATCTCATAGCTTTACAGTGTCAATACATACTTCATAGCACTGAGCTTTTCATATGGTAAGTGCTCAATATTTCTTATCAGACTATTTCTGAAAGCAACACATGTTGTATTTAGGTCTTTCCATAGCTTCACATTGACACTTTGCATTTCACCAAAAAACAGTATATTAACTTATGATCACACACAATTGTTTTTATTAACCCCCCCCCACCTTTTCCATCACTTCTAGTTTAAAAAAAAATCCGTCTCTCTTCCTTAAAAGCAGAGAAAAGCACCAAATTAAATAAAAATTGAATTATTGCTGAGAACAAATTTAAACAAGTTACAAAACAGAATAAGTAACTACACTGTTAAAGTATTATGGTTCAAAGCAAACAAGCTATTCCTTGTCATAGGCCAGTCCATATAACAAGGAAAAGAACACAGGTAAAATATGTTACAGCTTGGTAATTAAACACTGATACATTTGCTAACTCTGAGCCCCAAAAATGGAACTCGTGGGTTGTGTCTGCTGCAAATATAGCAAGCAAAAGTAAATAATATATCTAATTAACTGTACTTAATTAAGGGGGGAAAAAAACCCAGCAGAATTCAAGGAAAAAATCCTTAAATTCAATATAAAAATCTCTGATTTTCTACTTCACCATCCTAACTTAAAACCCCAAAGTTTGAAGATCTATTTAACAAATAAAATTACCCTGAGGATCCTAGAGTTGGTACCCTCAGAGGCTATCTTGCTCAACTTTCTCACTTTACTGAAGCCTTGAGTGATAAAATGACTTGCCTAGGTCACAAATAAGAAAGCACCAGAGCTGGAAAGTGAACACAAGTCTTTGATTCCAGGGGAAGTACTCCTGCTAGATACCAAGTTCTGCTGAGCCCCCCCCCCTCCATCTTATGTCATGCACTATTTATCCAAATAACAAAATATATTTTTTAATAAGTCATTTACTAACCATACCAAGCTCCCAACTGAAACACAAACCCACCAAATAAACAACTTTTCCTACACAAATCAGATAAAGGCAAAATCTTGACAGGTCCAGTTCTCTAAATCAAATCTTTTCATGACAAGAGATAAAAGACTGTCATGTTCAAAGAGAAAAATCTCTTACTAATTTTCTCTTCAAGGAAATAATTTGCTGATATAGAAGGAGTAGGTGCCAAGGTACCAGTCATTAACCAGGCATATAAAAAGTCAGGGTTTGAAAAGTCACATTCAATAACACTCAACATTCAAAGTTTGTATTTCTCAGAGGGCACAGCAAAGCTATGAACATGAAAGGGCAGGGAGGCAGTGTTTAAGAAAACAGCCAGAGAGGTTTCAAAAAATTCATACACATTATATTTCATAGAAAAGTTTCTCACTTGTTTACTTAAAGTAGTTATATGCAATTCTAACAAGGTGGGTTATCTAACCAAAGAGCAAAACACAAACAGCAAATCAGAAGGTGATAGAAGCTGCGTGGTATATTACAGAATAAAATTTATGTTCAAGATCATGACTTGTAATAATAAATAGGGTCATATGGAATTTGATTTACACATGTTCAGGAATACATCTATTCTGTGTATTTTAAAGCATAAACTACATAAAAGTTTAGATTCTTAAACAGGACACATTTACTGTGAACCTACACTAGTAATAAAAAAAATTGTTCTTACACTAAAGCGTACCTATTTAATTGTAAGTAGAAGAAGCTATTTCCTTCTACTATTCCATGGCAGTTAGTGGTAAAGGTCTTAATCTTAAATTGCTTAAAAGAGAAATGAGTTTACTGTTTTCAGTTTCTACTTTTCTTAAAGATCACAGATTTAGAGCTGAAAGAGATCTTATATGACATCATTTAGAAGGTAAGTGGCAGAGCCCAGTACTTGGACCAAAATCCTGACTCCAAAATGACTGTTCAACCAACAATACCAAAATGCAAAATGAGCTAGAGGTGAAGGAACCAAAAATAAGTGATTCTTTTATATTATAAAAATTTTTATTCTTACTGTAAAGAAGGGGATATATGTGGAATTTCCAACCTGTTCCTAGGATGCCTGTGTCAAACAGAATTGTTGTGTTAGGACTAACACATTAAAAGCTGCCTATTTTTCTTTTTCCAGGAAAGGACTTGTATCATCATAAGCCTATAGTTATATAAGGTGTCATGCCAGTGGTCTGAATTTAGTCTGATGGAGCGTTCTTTGAGCCATCCTGTAATAATTCTGTACATTTTACCTTTGTAACTCCGAATCTAGTAAAGGGCTTGTAGAGACAGTCCTACTGTCCACTACAATTCAATAAACAGTTGTGGAACGTTATTTTATGCCCATAAACCTTTTTCAATTGCTTCTTCCCCTTTACCCCACCATCTCAAGATAAAAAGTGGCCAGAAGTCAAGTTTGATACCGCTCTCTTTATTCTTGCCTTTAAAGTCTGGCAGGGCAATTAAGGGAAGCAATGCTTTAATATATTTTTATAATTCTATCCTTCCTTTTCAGAGAATCGAATAAAAAATGGACAAAGTTACAATTATCTAGGTTAAAAACCACCACAGAAGCCTTAGCATCAGATCCAGTTATAAAAATAAACATTTGTAAATATTCTGGCTAAGAAGCAAAATATCAGAACCTTCTTAAAATGGGCAAGAGCTAAAGATGTATTTATAAGACAAAGAAGAATTAAAAGAGAGATGTCTTTTTAAATGTTTAATTTATGTCTATTCTTTTCCACTAGCTAAAAGGGTTTCCTGGATTAAAAATTATAATCTTTGATTAAAGGAAATGAAGAAAGAGAAAGGTTGGAAATGAAAAATGAGTGAAGAAAGGAGAAATGAGTCAAATCTATGTTGCTCCTTTAAACTGAGTGAAGGTCTTAACAACACACTCTGTCAAACACTGTAGGTGATAAAATTCAAAAAGAATTAGCCCCTTCACTTATAGGAACTTAGAGCCTAACTGAAATAACAAAAAAAACCAACCAAAAAAAACCACTCCATGGAAAGTTAAATAATTAGAGATAAATGAGCTAAGTAAAATATCTGAGATGTTACAATGAATGATAGAACATTAATTCAAAGAATTTGATTATTGTAATTAGACTGTACTAATTATATAGAAAAAGAAATAAACAGAAAAGGTTAAGTTAAAATAGGCCTTAAAGCATTAGTAGGACGTAATTAAACAAGCAGACAGGAAGAACATTATTAGAGGAGAATACCTAGCATTATTATTTATGTGACACACACATGCACAAAAAAATTCCTATCCTGGGTGGAGGACAGGTGTAATAGACTAGCTTGGTTGTCCCAGAGTTTGCATCACAGAGGAGTAGAAAAGGAATAAGGGGGATATGTACTAAGTACAAAGCATAAGTTGAAGTGAGACTATGAATGATCTTAGCTGAGAATTTGTTATCTAGGAAACAAATGGAAGCCACTAAAATTATTTTTAAAAATAGGAACCTCATATGATGGAAGTGTTTTTTTTTTAGTACAATTACCATATAGTCTTTTTTTTATATTACTGCTTTATACTATTATGTGAGTTCTAGCAGTGCAATTTCCCCCATTTATTAGTTGTAATTTTCCTTCAAGAATTTTGAATTAGTGACCCCACTACTAGGACTTTAACAAAAAAAGTTACGTATGGGCATGGAAGCTAGGAGGAAGAGGAGCCTCCATTATCATCATCGTGAACTAGTAATATAAAACGAAAAAGGAAAAACACCTGTGTGACAACGTAGGAATGGTTGAACAAACTGTAATATCTGCAAAGAATGGACAACTAGTGTGAACAGAACTTATAAAAATGAGTACAAATGAGACCACTTACATAAAGTGATGCAGTGTGAAGAAAGCAGAATCAAAAGATCAATGTAAACTGATGTAAAAGGCAACAGCAGTAAACAAACTCAAATGTACAAACAGCAGTTAAGTTCAAAAGAGACGGAAAAACAAAGAATGGAAATATACACACTTTAAGAAATTAAATGTTTTTATTAAAAACACTGAACAGTGAAACAATCCAACTATATTTGTTTGGTACTCATTAGAAACATCAGTGAATGAAGTATTATACATTTCAATCACTGAAGTCCTAATCAGGATTATTTCTTTGCGTATTCTAATTTTCTTATATAATTAAGAATTATTATGTACTCCATTCTACTGGTTTTATTTTGCTTTGAATTATTTCATAAAGGTCTTTCTAGATTTCTATGTATTGGTTACACTTTTGGGTCAAAACTTTTAGTTTGCATTACAGTATTGAAGTATTAATTCTAATCATTCCCTAATATTGAATATTTATATGGTTTCCAGGTTTTAGGCAATTATACTTAATACAGTTAAGAAAATATTTTACTAACTACTCCTTTTTCATTTGTTTTTGGTAATACTTTCATGATACATTGTAATTATGGAGTCAAGAGGTCAAAATTTTATAACTTTTACGGTGTAGTGCCAAATTGCTCTACACACACACAAAAAAAGTATTTAAAAGTTTTCAATTATGTGAACAATGAGTTCATATAATTCTCTTTCTCCAAAAACTCATTGAATTTTGAGATTTTTATTTTTTCCAATTTGATACATGGGAATAGTGCTGCACCTGTTTTAATTTGTACCTCTGATTATTTTTCAAATTGATTATTAACAATGTGCTTCAACTCTGGAAAATCATGTTTAAGAAAAAAAAAAGAAATTAAACTGAAGGCTACATAATTATCATAACAAAACTTGGTCCAAGAGAAGATTTAATTAAGAAAAGACATCTTCCTTATTTCATAATAGAGGTGTGACCTAGGGGAGAGAGGGGAAACAGACTACAGATGCGGAATACTGCATAAGATTGTCAGAGTTGACATACTGGTTAGTAATTCAGTCAAACTGCTTTTTCTTATTTAAAAGGAATGGTGGCTTTGTGAGTAGGGAATGGGGGAAGATAAGGTTTGGAAATGAATGTGACAAGAAAACAAAAGACAACAATTAAATTAAAGTTGAAAAAATTCAAGCCCAATATTGCTATGTTTTGAACATTTATTTATTACAGACTGGCAATGATGTCTGTGACTTAATAGCTCCTTATATATTTTAGATGACAAATGTTTTTGTCACATCGGCTACAAATATATTCCAATATATTCCTTCTGCTACTGTTGCTGCTGTTGTATAGAAACATTTTTTCATGTAAATCTCTCTTAGCTTTAATTATCTCATTTGTTCAAACAAGAATTCTCACTGCCTTTGGAACAACTGAGATAAATATTTCAATTTTCCCATCTTTTTTTATAGTTTTGAGTTTATCAAAATGTTTAAGGATCACAGTTGTAACTGACTGTGCATACAATGTAAAATATAGGTCAAAACCCCATTACCAAACAGATCATCAACAATTGTTTTAGAAAATACATGTGCTATTAAATCAATGTCTTAGCTAGGTTTATTTTCTATAGTTTTTTTTCCCCAAACACTCATCTTTTATACGCATTTCTCTGGGTTTATTTTGTTTTAGTGCCATATAGATTTGATGGTAACTGAGCCTGTGAGTAAGGCCACTTCTGATTTTTCTCTCGAGTGTTCCCTTGATATTCTTGCATGTTTGCTTTACCGTAACTTTCGTTAAGATTTTGTCTAGTTCTACAAAGAAGCATATTATAATCTTAAATGGTATTGAATAAGATAGATATACTAAATGTATAACTGTTCTAACATTTACTAACATATTAATACACAATTAATACACATTAATGGAATTTTGATCTTTCTTTAATTTAGTTGTTTTAAAGTTGTTCTTATATAGGGAAGGGACTTAAGCACCCATGCTTTATAGATGAGAAAACTGGGTCTCAGGTAGAGGTTTCCAGATGTAGGATTATTAAATACTCTAATAGGAGGTTATGATTTCTTGATACTTATTACAAGTAAATAAAATGGCTGGGGATTTTTCTATATTAACTTTGCAAAATCTAATTTTGAACTGGTCTCCATTAAGGAAGATAAATTTTAAAGATTTACTATCACATTACATTAAATTGAAAAGTTTTTGCACAAACAAAGCCAATGCAACCAAGATTAGGAGAGAAATAGAAAACTGGGAAAGAATTTCTACAGCCAGTGTCTCTGATAAGGGCCTCACTTCTAAAATATATAGAGAACGGAGTCAAATTTAAAAGAATACAAATCATTCCACAATTGATAAAAATAGTCAAAGGATATGAACAGGCAGTTCTCAGATGAAGAAATTAAAGCTATCTACAGTCATATGAAAAATGCTCTAAATCACTATTGATTTGAGAAATGCAAATCAAAATAATTCTCAGGTACCACATCACACCTATCAGACTGGCTAACAGGACCAAACAGGAAAATGATAAATGTTGGAGAAGATATGGGAAAATTGGAACACTAATGCACTGCTGGTGGAGTTGTGAAATAATCCAACCATTTTGGAGAGCAATTTGGAACTATGCCCAAAAGGCTATAAAAATGTGCATACCCCTTTGACCCTGCAATACCACTTGTAGGGCAGTATTCCAAAGAGATCATACAAATGTGAAAAGGACTCACATGTCCAAAAATATTTATAGCAGCTCTTTCCGTGATGGCAAAGAATTGGAAATTGAGGGGATGCCCATCAACTGGGGGAATGGTTGAACAAGTTGTGGTATATGAATGTAATGGAATACTATTGTGCTATAAGAAATGATGAGCAAACACACTTCAGAAAAACCTGGGAAGACTTGTATGGACTGATGCTGAATCAAGTGAGCAGAACCAGGAGAACGTTGCACACGGTAACAGTCACATTGGGCGATGACCAACTTTGATAGACTTAGTTCTTCTCAGAAATGCAAGGATCTAAGACATGATCAAAAGTCTCATGATGAAAAATGCTATCAACATCCAGAGAAACTACTATGGAGTTTGAATGCAGATCGAAGCATATTTTTTTTTCTTCTATTGTGTTTTGTTTCCTCTTTCTGGTGGTTCCTCCTATTGGTTCTAATTCTCCTTTACAATATGACTAATGTGAAAATATGTTTAATAGGAACATATATGTATAACCTATATCAGATTCTGTGCGTGGGGAGGCTCAAAAGCTTATGGAAGTGATTTTTGAAAACTTAAAATAACAATTTAAAAAATTAAAAATAAAAAAATAAAAGATTTACTAGTATATCATGGGCTACTCATATACTCTCATAGTTATTCACATACATGAATGCTACTTTGACCTCTTCATTTCCAATGTTAATGAAAAAGCATTTATAAAGAACTGGAAACAAATAGGAAAGTAGTACCTGCTCTCAATGAGCTTACATTCTAAAAGCTCATATAAACACATAAAGGGGGCTTTCAACAACAATTCAGAAGGAAAGGTCCAGTGATCCTTAGGGTTTGCTGGCAAACAGACTGTAATATATACCTTTTTTAGTGTCGTTTCCATCAATAAAATCATAACCATTGAACAAAATATTTTTTCTTTTTTCTGTCCTAATGCAACTGAAAATCTATAACCCTAAGAAAAATATAAATATCTGAATGATTCAAATAAAAGAGGTGATGATGAGCTTCTTGCTTTGTACCAATTATCACTAGAAAGCTTTTAATATTTTTTTCACTGCACATTGAACATAATGTGTTTCTGCTTTTAGGCAGATACTTTTTTAGTGTGTTAAGGAAAAAGATACCTTTTTTCAGTGTTTTCATGATCATTCTTGGCTTTTGTTAAAAAAATTTTCTGCATTTATTCATATGATCACATGTTATTTTATGAGTTTTGCTTAATCCCATTTTTAGTCTTTCAGTATGCTCCTCACTGCTGGCCTCTTTGTGAGGTGGTTGTTCATTCATATTAAATGTCATATTAATAGTATTTTTTTAGTACTATTTCCCCTTTTGTGCTGATGATAAATATTTTTATCTAAACTTTAAGTCTGTTATATCTATGGGACAGATTATATATCCCTCATTTCCTAATGCATAGAGTAAATTTTAACAAAGTAATAACAGTTTTGTTAATTTGGATGTGCTTCCCTACTGCAGAATTCTTCTAATTTCAATCAAATTTGTTTTCCTTGTATGTTTCTTTGTATGTTCGCATACAAACCTTCCTTGCAAGGAAGAACCATCTATCTGCTTAACTCTGACTGGCATGCTTCAATGTGCATGTCTTTTAAATGTCATTGTTCTGTTTCAAAAGTTTTTTTATTTCATTTATTATTTTTTTGTTACACTTAAGTTCTGAATTACTTCCTCCCTCTTTCTCCACCCCTCTCTAGAGATAGCCACCATTTGACACAGATTTATGAATATATGTAAAACCACACTGTGAATACTTCTATTTATCAGCTCTTCCTTCTTAGGACCTTTGTAGTTGATCTGAGTATTTATAATGCTAATAAATTACAATTATAATGATGGTTGTTCACAATTATTCCACAAACAGTATTTCTGTTACTGTATACAATGTTCTTTTGGTTCTGCTCATTTCACTCTTTATTATTTCATGCAAGTTTTTCCATGTTTTTCTATAATTAACTTGGTAATCATTTCTTATAGTGCAGTAGCATTCCATCACAATCATACACCACAACTTGTTCTGCCATTCCCCAACTGATAGGCATCCCCTCATTTTCTAGTTCTTTGCCACCAACGAGGAGAGGTGCCATAAATATTTTGGAACATATAAGTTCTTTGCCTTTCTCCCTGATCACCTTGTGAAACAGACCTAATAGTGCTATTGCTGGGTCAAAGGGTATACACAGTTTTATAACTCTTCACAACTCTTAGAAAATGATTTTTCTTTGATTTATACTTAGGATTTATATGCCCTGGTGAATGTAAATTGATGGACGTAATAGTTTCTTGTGGTCAAGCAAAAAAGTCATAGTTATAACTGGAAGATACCCTTAGGTGCCTTCTAGGAAAACCTGATGATTTTTAAAGATGATAAAAAGTTTCTTTTTCAATTGTATTTAGTTACCTATTAATTTTTGCTCAAGTTTGTTGAAGTTATTATTTGCTGCTTCCATAATTGTTTTTAGATCTTGGATATTGTCTTGAGTATCCCAAACCGCTGCATGTCTTTATGTTAAAATACACACAGACACACACACACAGACACACGAGCTCTGCTTTAATTACTGTAATTTGGTTACTATCAAATTTATCCAATCTGATTTAAAAAAATTAACACATTCTATATCCCAACTACTGATGCTTTCACTTGGTATATTTTGGGGGGAAAAATTTCTCAGGTGTTTTATATTATTTAACCTGCTTACTCAGTTGCCAGTTTTGATTTACACTATTTTTCTTTTCCAGAATGGGAAGTATACAAATCAAGCAGGAAAGGTCTAGAGATGCAACACAGGAGAAGTCATAGTCCACTGTAGGGACAGAATAGTATGGAGGCAGGTAGGCGGCTCAGTGGATAGAGTGCTGGGCCCAGAATCAGTAAAACCTGAGATCAAATCTGACCTCTGATAATTACTAGGTATGTGACCTTGGGTAAGTCACTTAACCCTTATTTGCCTTAATCCGCTGGAGAAGGAAACAATAAACCATCCCATTATTTTTACCAAGAAAACCCCAAGGACAGTATGGTTCACTGAGTCATGAAGAGTTGGACATGAATGAACAACAACAATAACAACAAGGGAGAGGTCTGCACACTCCATATTGTTTAGTTGTGTAGAAGAGTGAGACAGTGAGCATGGCATCTCTCCTAATTCTGAAGGGTACAGAAAAAGCAGGGAGATTTTTCTGGAAGGGAAGGTGGAAGGATTAGGCTGGACCAACCACTAGGTCTCAGCTCCAAGCTCCAGGAGCAGTATAGAGACTATGAGCTGGGCTATCGGGAATAAGAGGGGTAGTTTGGACAACAGAACTGAGTAGCACAATGGGAACTATGGGGTAGCTTTGAGATCCTAGTTGTGGATGTTTTCAGATCAGGGTCCAGAAAGGGTGAGGTAAGGTTTCTTTGGCTTCCTTTAAGTTTCATCTAAAGGCTTACCTTCTTCAATAATGCTTTCCCAGTTTATGTAATCCTGACTTAACTCTTGAGATTACCTCCAATATATCTTGTTAAATATTTTGTTCATAAATGGTTGTTTGCATGTCTCCTCAACTGAACTGTGAGATCCCTGAGACAGAGGCTTTTCTTTTTTTAAACCTTTCTTTGTATTCCTAGCAGTACACATATGGCACAAAGTCAATGCTTATTGATTGAGCGAGCCTCAAATTCTAGAGTTTTGGTCAGTTGGAGGAAGGAACACTTTTCTTTCTACACAAACGTGGCTGTTCTGATATGGGAATGGGCAACGCCTAGAGATCAAAGAAGTTCCAGCAGTCTTTTAAGTAAAGATGTGACAGTTGCTGGGGATACAGGCCAAGTCAGATTCTGGGACGTGAAGCCACAGCCTTGGTCCTTGAGGTTCATTCCAACTGAAGGTGAAAAAAGCTGAACAGGTTTGAGTGGGAAATGGTTCCAGGTATGTCTTACGGCACCAATTCACATCCCAGTGGATTTCTGTTTCCAGGTGAAAACGTTTTGCCTCTATATTTGCTTCTTCCCTCATTTTTGGTGAGATGAGGATTTGAGTGGCATTTCATTATCTGTAAGTCATTTCAGGAATTAATAATTTCCTCAGTTTTCTTGAGACAGATACAACTGTAGTGAGATTTCAGTATGTATACTTAAAAAAAATCTGAGTAACAGAAACTTGAGAGTTTTATGCATGATTATTTGCAATTATGTTTCCTAAAGTCATCCATGGATTGGATTATCTGTGTTTATCAAGCAGTTTTTAAAAACATTAAATTATACAGCATGGAGTATAGATGAAAGCTGGCCTTGAAACCAGAAACATCTGAGCTCAAGACCCACTTCTGTGACACATACATATTGGCTGCGTGACTCTGGGGAAGATATTTAACTTTATACACTAGGCAACTCTCTAAGACGGTAAATTGCAGAGATGGTGCTGATTGAGTTTCCTCATTTGGGAATTCATTACATCAATGAAATCAAACTGACAGCACTTAATGGTTGACAAACTATGTAAAACAAAATGGAGACCTCAAAAATGAACTGAGTTTTTAGGGAGGGCAAAAAATAAGATAAAAAGAATGAAACTGCCATGTAAACACAAAAAGAGAAGTCAAGAAAGTGGGATGGTTTGAGACAAAGATACATACTTAGCTTGAGAGTATACCCAGGTGGAAACATCAAAAAAGTTGGAAATGCAGGACTAGCACCTCAGATAGAGTAATGGACTTAGGAACTGTTTATACAAATGTAATAATTGAAACTATGAGAATAGGTGAAACCATTTCAGGAATGAGTACAGGCTAAAGCTCAGAAGATCATGTTCTGAATGTCAAGAAGCAATCATATTTAAAGGGAAAATAAAGGAAGTCCTGCCAGTTAAGGAGATAGAAAGTCAATAATGTAGGAAGATAAGTAGCCAAAGGAGGAGAAAATTTCAAGAAGGGGCAAGTGTCAGATGCTTTCAGATGATCTGGCAGCTTAATCAACATCAAATCCATAGGCAGGCTGAACTTCCTTGAACTTTCATTAGATGAACCACAATCTAAGGGTAGATTAATCTTTGAGAAAAAGAGACTTTGAACATTTGTTCAATGGGCTACATCTGGATAGATTTTCCTCTAGATCACAAGCTTTTCAGCTCTCCAATAAACTCAAGCTTCCTAGCTATAATCTGCCAGTAAGAGGGATGAAATGCCAATACTGAGGACTAGACGCTGATTCTCCAAATTCTCAACAATGACAATTTCAAAAGGCCACTGAGATGGCAAGGGCTTATGATAACCTGCAAGTGCACAATAAAAACCACTCAGGATGAGGCTAGATTACAAGCGGGTAGGAAA
The DNA here is from genome assembly GCF_900497805.2 of Vombatus ursinus. NCBI lineage: Eukaryota > Metazoa > Chordata > Mammalia > Diprotodontia > Vombatidae > Vombatus > Vombatus ursinus. The sequence goes on along the minus strand of NW_020954587.1, from coordinate 11,039,690 downwards.
GGAATACTGAGTTGTTCTGCATGAGACAGATGGAGAGGGGAAAGACCAGATTCACTGGGAAATGGATTTGAATTAAGTGGTAAGTTAACAAAATGCTGAAAATGAGTCATTAAAAAGATTATATTATGTTCAATATGATACTAATTTAGTAAGCCAAGAAAAACATTTCAGTATCATTGGCTGTAATTAACATAGCAACTGGAAGTTTGCAGTGCATTTTGCAAATATCTTACATGCTCCACAAAACAATCTTATGTGGCGGGTACTTAGTAGCCCCATATTACAGATGATAAAACTGAGACTTAAGAGTGGTTATCCAGACTTACCCAGAATCAGGGTAAGTATCAAAGGTAGGTAAGAACCCAGGTCTTCCTTAACTACAAATCAAATACTCTACCCACCATGCTGTCTCTTAAAAGGTACTGAAGTAAGCAATGCTGGACATTTAATAACGTAGCACTACATTTCCAAATGTGTCCTATAACTCATGTCATTTTGCTATATTAAATGTCCCAAATAAAAACTGACTTTTAAAAGAGTGTAAGCAGTCAAAATATTCTCAGAACAAAGTGACTGTTGTTCTCTCTCTCTTTTTCTGGTAAGGCAATCGGGATTAAGTGACTCGCCCAGGGTCACACAGCTAGTATCTGAGGTCATATCTGAACTCAGGTCCTCCTGACTCCATGGCTGGTGCTCTATCCACTGCGCCACCTAGCTGCCTCACTGTTCTCTTTTAAGCAAATTCATCAGACACATAATAACATCACCAAGGTGGCAAAAAATAGGTAGGACCAAATACTTAAACTTTAACATAATTGTATATAATTTTTTTATACTGTTTATGCAAATCAGAATGTAAAATCACAACTGAAATTTTTAGAGAGAAACGAGAGGAAAATGTTTTAACCTATAATCGTATAGGACCTACAACGGGGACATCTATAACTTTAATACAAAAAAAAAAAAAAAAAAGGATTAATAACATTGTCTCCTCTTTATGTGTTGGCAAATAATAAAATGTTGTTCCAACTAAAACAATTAAATTCAGGAAGTTTTCTACTAACATGAAAGATTATACATAATTTGCTATATATATAACAGTGTTAACAGAATATTAAGTGGGGAAATTTTTTTTTACAAATATAAACTTCTCTCAAAAGATCAAACCAATTTCAAAGGTTTTACATATGTATTTTTTATAGCACAACAGAAAAAAAGAAATATTAGGATAGGTGAACCAGGTAAATTGTTGAACTTTAATGACAGAACTTTAATACAGGATTTCCCTGACACTATGACAATAGAAGATTCTGACAGATATTTAATACTGATTTAGGAATTTCATGAAATTTTCTGAAAAAGGATGATGAGAAAGCAGTAATTAAAAAAGTGACAGATAATTCTTAAAGTTGGCTTGCATAACAGTCTTTGTTATTTGTATTTGTTTGGAAGACGGACACCTACTACTAAAATTAAGACCTAGAAAAAGGAACCACTTATGTTTCTTTTTTGATAGACAGAAGTTCATATTTCAATAGTAGTTTTATAGTTTACAAAGACCTTTCCTCAGAACTCTTGGAAAAGGATAAGTATTTTTCTTTCCTTTTATAGAAGACTAAGAGAGAAGAGAGAGAAGCTGAATGACTTCACATAATTACTTACAGCTAGGACACTGTTGTCAGTAAAATAAAAATAAGGGTAGAAAAATATTTTTATAATACAGGTTAAGAATGTTTGGTAGATAATTAATATTGCTTACTCATGATGATGTTGATAGCTTTAAGTTTTGCAAAGTGCTAGACAAACGTCATCTGATTCTTGGAGGTGACAGTATTACATTTTATAGATGAAGAAACTACAGTTGAGTTAACTGATACGGGTGAAATCACGTAACTATCAAGTTACTGAGGTGTAGGTTCAAATGTGATCTCAGATCAAACACTTGACACTTACTAGCTGTGAGACCCTGGGCAAGTCACTTAACTCCAATTGCCCTTGGTAAAAAGAGAGAGAGAGAGAGGAGAGGGAGAAAGAGAGAGAGAGGAGAGGAGAGGAGAGCAGAGAGAGAAAGAGAAAGAAAGAAAGAAATCTCTTTATATACCTTTGGCCAGATTAAAAGATGAGTAATTAATTTCAGGAGATACTTCCTCTAGAAGTCTAAGAAGACATGGGGGGATAGAGGAGACATTTCTATGGATCTAAACGGTAAATTTTAAAAAGCTTTAAAATTTAAACTATATACTTTCCTTTTACTTTGCAGTGTAATTAACAATAAGTATTTGGCTGAGAGAAAATGCCACTTACCAGCAAGGAAGTTGGCCCTTTTGGATTTCTCTCTAATTGAGGAAGGCTAACATACTGATAAACTGTCTCCAACGTAATTTGGCTTGAAACAAAGAGCACAAAGGTTTTCTTACACCATAATTAAAGGTCGAGTTTTCACTAAAACAATATACTCAAAGAAAACTGATAAAGCTTTCCATGGATTAAGAGCTGTTAAAAAGTTTAGTTTAGGGGGCAGGTAGGTGGAGCAGTGGATAGGGCTCACACCTTGGAGTCAGGAGGACCTGAGTTCAAATCCAGCCTCAGACACTTGACGCTTTTAACACTAGTGGTGTGACCCTGGGCAAGTTTAGTTTAGAGCTCAAATTTCCTGTAACTTGACCTTAAAAGTATCTGCCTGTGTTTCTTACAGGGCAGTGAATTCTGGCAAATATCTGGCCCAAGAAAACATAGTCAATAGTTACTTAAACATTCAAATTTCATAAAGCCAGTGAGATTGCACACGAAATGTAAATTAAGTATGTGGCAAACTTTAGTCTGAGTCTTTAAATTGAGGGCATGAAGTCATGTGAACTCAATGTCAATCTAACTTCTTGCAAATGTTTTATAAGAGAAATAAATATAGACTACTCAGCACATTCTTTTCTGTATAATCTTTTAAATTATAATAAAAGTTACTAAGAAAATGAGGCAATATGTGACTATATTGCTTCCTAACTTATCAGAAGCTCATCTGATATAAATTTATTTTGCATGCAAGATTGAGAATGAATAATTATTACATTTAACTTGAAGTTTTTACCATTGTTTTTCAACTAACACCTATCACAAAGACTACTAATACAAGAACAACAGACTACGCTATCAAAACAAAAAGCTGATTTCTAAGTAGGCAATAGATCTGTTGTGAAACATTAAATAAGCAGCAGTTTCAAGATAAGCCTCCAAGGTCCTAAAAACTATACATAAAATAGTTTTCCCTGGAATGTCTAAGGACAAAACAGAACTTAGTTATATGCCCAAATTCTGCTACAACTTTTCATTCCATCCTATAGTCTACTTCAAAAGTATAATCTCTTGAATTTCTATGTCATTATATTGTTAAACCACAAGATAAGGTACCTGCACAAATTAACAAATACAACTGAACTACTTTCAGATAAGGCAAAATGGAAAATATTAAGAGAGCCCTGAAACAAATAAAATATACAACCAATAGAAAATATCCTCCCTTTCATGGATTGAAAGATTCATCAATGAACATAGTTTAATAATATGCTCTAAATGGTTTCAATTTAGGCACACAAGGATTACTTCCTAGATTCAAGAAAGCTGCTAATTTTCAAAATAAAGCTTATAGTGAAGAACAAAACAAGTAAACTTCTAGATAATCTCTAATTACTTTAGTTATATCATTCTCAAATGGACAAAAAAATTTTTTTGCAAGTAGTCAAGCTACTCAGCCCTAAGTATTGGGCGACACATGAACCAAGAAATTCCAAAATAAAAACTTTCCAGGACTACTCCTGGATAACCCATAACAATTTCTTAGTTATATGCTAGCTTCATTTTTGTTCCTAAAGGACTGGTCTAATCATGTGTCCAGAAACACTCCCTTTCACACCCTCCAAAACTCACTGCAATAAACTCAAGTTGTTCCCTATTACCTGCGGAATAAACAAAATCCTGTTTGGCTTTCAAAGACCTGGTGCCTGCCTACCTTTCCAGCTTTCTTACTCCCTTACTTCCATCCACATTCTCTAAGATTCAATGAAGATGATCTCTCTAATTCTCAGGTTAAGACACTCCACTCTATTTTCTGAGTATACATTTTCTCTGCCTCCAATGCCTGGAATTTTTTCCCCTCCTCACCCTGATTCTTGGCTTCCTTCAAGTCTAAGCAAAAATTTCACTTTGTACAAGAAGTCTTTCCCAGTCCTCCTTAATTTTAGTGTCTTGCCTACTAATGATCTCCAACTTATTCTGTATAGATACTGTTTGTACACAATTGTTTGCTATTGTCTCACCATCAGATTGAAAGCACCTAATGATCAGGGACTAGTTTATTCAATTTTCTTTGAATCCCTTGCACTTAGCACAGTGCTTGGCACAAAGCAAACATTTAATACATGTTCCCTGACTACACCTAATTTATATTTCTGGATCAATAATTCCTACCACAAATTATGTTTCAGAGAAAGAGAAATTAATTTTTAACAGTAAATTATATGGAAAAAAATTTTCCTTTGTTATAAAGGAACATTTTAAGGAAATAACTAGTGAAAAGGTTTAGCGAACCTAAAATAATGCAGAATATATAAGATAAAATCTGTAGCCTCAAACCCTCTCTGCTTCCCTCCTAATCATGACACACCCAGAAGTCAAACAATTTATTTCTGATGTCAAAATAATTGTTATTTTTACTAGTGGGATAAATCTATGACATGAGAATATGTAGCTTTTCTAGATAATATGTGGGAAAAGGAAGCAAATTTGCTTTATAGAAATCCAAAAAGATTTTGAAAAAAAGGACTATATATTTCACTAAATATTAGCCTAAGAAAAAATACTGATGATAATTACAAAAAACCAACTCAGATTTTATGTTTCTTGCATGAAAACATAAAGACCTAAATATCCAGAAATCTTAAAACAGGTTACAGAACTACAGTATCTAATACTTTAAAAAAAAAAACAAAACCTACCCCTCTCAAATTTGCACATTATTTCTTATAAACCACTGTTTAAATTTCTCAGCAAAAAAATATACTATTTTAATATATATACCATGGTCTTTTAAGATGCCTGCAAATATCTGGCTTCACAAAAACAAAACAAAATTAATCATAAGAAACTTAATAATAAAATAGTGGGATTTTTTTTTTTTAAAGTAGAAGCTAAACACACTTACCTGAGTTTCATACAAGTGGGCAATGTGAAATTGAACTGCAAAGGATCAGGGAGAGTAAAAATCAATTACAAAAACCAGAACAGTTAATAAGAATTTCAATCCATAAAATTAATGCAAAAAAAGAAAAGAAAAAAGTAATAAAATTAACATGGGTTAAATTTTAAATAAACTACAGATGAAAAAATTAGTTTTATTTTAAATGCACTATATGAATTAATGAAATAACATATAAAAGCCAGATGAAGAAACAGGATTCTAAGAAAACAAGAGGTCAAAATTATTTTAACAGACTAGTATGAATACAAGATTCACATGTTCATCGTTTTATTATCTCAGATTAAACAGATAAAATACTTTACAGAGAATGAAGCTTTTTTCACTCTTTCAGAGAAAAATGAAGACATAATGTCAACATGTCAAATATTTACATCTTAAAGTTTTAAAAATTGAGATGTTACTATTTAGCAAAATACAAAATCAAACAATGAAATGATCAAGAGATGTCATTTCTCCCCTCATTTTATACCAGATTTCATTTGAATGTCATAAAATCTTATGCCACCCTCCCTTTGCCCATCCCCAAGACAAGAAAATGAACATACAGGAAAATAGCTACAGCATATCTCTTGTATTTTAAAAAATTTTAAATAAATAAAAATTTTAAAATTTACATTTTATTGAAGGAGTTTGGGGAATGGGGGTGAGATGAGTGCAGATATAAAATATTCAGATACTGAAGGATCAGACTAAGTCCTATGATTTCATTGGTATAGCTACTTCCCAGTCAGGAACTTCCTCTACTAATGCAGGGTGGCACTTTATCTTCAACTTAAAGACTTTTAGGATAGGGGTTCTTATCCTTTTTTGTGACATGGACTCATAATGTTTTTAAATTAATACTATATTATGAAGGCAATAAATTACATTGAAATATATCTATCAAAGTATTACCTTTTTTTAAAAGCAAGTTCATGGACGCCAGGTTAAGAATGTCTTTCAAGAGATACCAAAAGGATTTAAAGAATTTAAAGGACTTGCCCACATCTAGTGTGGAGATCAGAAGCAGCAAACGAACCCAGGTATTTCTAGTTCCAAGGCCAGCTCTCTTACTACTCTCTTATCTACTATATCACACAAAAAAAACCCCACTAAGAACTGAGGTTTTATATGACAGTAGGAATTAGCATTTTATCCTAGAAGTAATAAGACTCCATTGAAATTTTTTGATTTGAGAAGTGATATGTTCAAACAAGTGATTAAGATTATTGTGGCAATTATGTGAAAGAAATTATGTGGAGATTGGAAACAGGGAGAAATGAGGAGGTTATTACAGAAGTATAGGCAAAAGATAATATAAGTATGAACTAGCCATCTGAGTGAAAGGAAGTGGATGGATGACAGACTGGAAGTTGAATTTTAAAATCCTAGAACCCAGTTGGATATGGGGAATTGAGGCAGACATCAAGTCAACAATGGTCATAAGACTACAAACCTACAAGGTTGGTGGCATCAACAAGGAAGGTCCCATCTCTACAAAATCATTTAAGTTTGGAGGGAAATAGGCAGGTTTAACAGAAAAAAATGAGTTTTCTTTCAGGTATGTTGACATAGAGGAACTAATTTTGCTAATCAATCTAAATTGCAATATGTAAAATAAGAGTATGAAACATGATTCTTTCTCAGGAGAAAAATGAGCAAATACATTGTCAGTCAAATAAGGATTTTTTTTTGTCTTCTCTCCCAAGACTCCATGGTGCCCAACCTCCCTTCTAATAATGGCCTACTATGTCAGAGAAATCAAAGAATGTCAAACAACCTCTCTTTTTACATGAGAAACCTGAGGCCCAAAGAAGTAATTTACTACGAGTCACATAGCTGACAGCCAGCTAGCTCTTAACATGATGTTCTTAAGAATCTTTCAATACATTATTCCCCTTTGCAAATAATCACAGTTACAAAATCACGTTGCTTTTTCCTAAATATTAAATATATGCATCATGGTAATGTGGAATGATTATTGGACTTGGAGTCAAAAGATTCCTGGCTTCCCATCTCCCCTTGACAGTCACTAGCTGCTTGATCAAGCACAGTCATTTAAACTTTATACACATCATTTCCTTCACCTATAAATTGGAAATAATATCACATTAATTACAAAGTTGTTATAAAGATCAAATGAGATAATGTAAAGCATTCTGAATACCTTAGGCTACATAAATGTCAATTATTGCAATTATTATTTGAATTTGACCATTCTTTCAGTAGGCAAACCAATGTAGTAGATAGAATACTGGAGGATACAAGGGGAGCTCCAAGACTTTGACGGGGAGGGGTGTAGAGAGGAGAGAAGGACACACATGCCATCTCAGGTTTGTCATTAACTAGACATTCAATCTTAGTTAACTACCAGTCTTCTGGGCAATCATCTACAAAATCTGGAGGAAGGACAGGAGGGCTGTCCTAAATCAGCTTTGTATTACTTCTCCTTCCAACTAAAAAATAAATAAACAAACCAAAAAAAAAAAAACTAAAATCAAACAAACAAAAAAAAAAAACACCCCAAAACCCACAACCCTCAGTTGCCATTACAATATCCTCTGTGTAGACTTTTGATTAATGTAAATTTCTTGCAATCAAAACAACAGCGAAAACAATTTTATCTCAGAATAAAATTCCAAAAATGAAATTGTTTGGGGGAGTGGCAAAATTATTGAAATCTTAGGAAAACTCATCAACTGATTTGCCAGAATAAAAAAAAAAACTATGAAGAGACAAACCCAACTTCTGAAATCCCTGATATAGTTAGTGTGGGATATACCTGACCCATCAGGATAGTCAGAAAATTCCCTTCCCTCACTTACTACTACTGGGAATTCCCAACTTCATCTCATTTCCTGTATGTCAGAACCTGTCTGTTGCCCAATTTCTTCAACTCCTTACTCCAAAGTTCCAAATCTCACATTCCACACTACACATGGATTGTAAGGATCTGTGAAAACAGGATAAAAGAGAAAGGGAATAGCGGAGAAGGGAAAACTACCATAACAGTATCATGTTCCCTTTTCGGAACCCTATCAACTTGTGCTTTTTATTCTACCTTAGGCAAAAGACTCAGAACTGGAAGGAAATCAGAGAAAACCCATTTTTACTGCTATCAGACATTTTACTAACATTCCTTTCTCACCCATTAACATTACTCCCTCTAAGACAAGAAATAGTGTGATAGAAAAAAAGCAATTCCAAAGCCCCTCAATTCCCTTCTCCTTAGTAATTATTTTCCCTGCACTCCTATAGCCACTTCTCACTAGAACCTTAACAGAACAACCTGTCCCTCAGCGCAGAGCTTGGGGCCTTCAACAACTCATACCTCCATGTCCATGGCTTCTAACTGCGAAGGGTCTCAAAGAGACTTAAACAGAGTGAAGGACTGGAAAGGAGAAGTATCTGAATTTCATTGAAAGAGATGTTCCTTGAACTCAAGTCAGACCTCTGAACTCATTAATGCAAATAAAGTTAGTTCTATAATACTATTAGTACTACACCTTACATTGTTTCTAATTCTGAAAATTTTAACCAACTTGTATTAGTTTCGGTGGAAAGGTGGAATCAGTTAGAAATACCCAATTTATTAATGTATACAATATGCAAGTAAAATTTTGAGTTGCCTTTAGAATATAGAGTAGTATAATATCCATATATAAAACTGGGCAGCAGGGGACAAATTACTTCAATTTCACAAATTTCTAAATGTAAGATCATTAGGATTAAAACAATCTTCAAAAACTGGTAGTGTAAATTATATTGGTGCACAAAAAGAAATCTATATTAAAAGACTTAACAATGTTCTTCCTGATATTACAGTATAAGTATTTAAAGGCTTTATTTTATGGGTACCTATTTCTTTTCATCAATATGACTATCAAGTCTTGGGAGACGGGAACAGCCATATCTTTAGTTTCTTTTGTAAAACCTTTTTTTCCCCATTTCCCAACTGGGATTACCCACTCATCAAATTATCCATCTGTCAAACATTCTAATCTCCTAAAGAGTAGCCCATGAAAATATTGCTCCATGATACAATAAAAAACTGATGCTTTAAGCAAATCTATTTGGAATTTCCCCTTTGTTTTTGTGCTTAAAAAAAAAAATGCCTGCAATACATTAGGACTCTGTAGGAAAAAACAGAAAAAAGTAATTATCAATTGGATTACTGAAAAACTTAACCAGCTTAAAAAAAAAAATGAAACCATCATTCTAAACTTGGGAGGTTGGTTAAGATTTAGTCATTTCACAAATAGTATTCATTTTCAAAAATATGTGAATCAAAATAGAACTGCCAGGATGTGGCAAATGACTATGGATGTTGAGAATAAGGGAAAGGAAACAGTCAAAGATGACATGAAACTCTCAAGTCTGGATGACTGAAAGCATGATCAACAACAACAAAAAATGTGCAGTTCAAAGGATGGGCCAAGTTTAGAGGGGAATATGACTGAGTCTAATTTTGAATATGCTGCATTTGAAGCACCATTAGGACATCTATGTGGACAAACAATTAAAGATATAGAATCAGAACTAAGAAGAGACAGATATAAGTATATTTGATAATCATCTGAATTAAAGCGATAGTTGAAGCTATAACGGTGAATGAGATAACTAAGGAAGAGAGTACAGAGAAACAAGAAAACAAAGTGATAGGACTGGAGAAATCTCGATCTAGAGTTGGAAGGGAATTTGGAAGTTGTTTGATCTGACAACTTAATTTTATAAATAAACTGAAAACTATACAGTTTAATATTTCCATGGTTACACAGGAAGTAGATTTATAGAATTCAAACCAAGATGATGCCTCCTGTTCAGTTTGGTTCCTTTTTTATTACAGCATACTAATTTGAAATTGATAACATGAGAGCATAACAGATACATAGCAAGTCTGAATTCAAAGATACTCGTTTTCATCAAATTATATATGAAAGTCAGCCCAAGTTGGGAAAAGATATTCCAACGAATTGGAAAAATAAGGCTATTGGCCAGCATGGGGTGGGAGATGATGAGGTGAGGGAATGGCTAATTAGTCTATGCCACAAATATCACAGGAGCTGGTAAAATTCAACTAGAAGAATTTATTTAAGAGAATAAAGTGTGTTTATATTTACAAATAAAATAAACTTAAAATTATCAACATGATGTGTAAATAATATTATCAATTAAATAGGCTTTGGTCAGCTTGCTTTGGAATTTAATCATGTAATGCTTTAATGAAAAAAAAAATGCATGCTGGGTTCCAAAAATACGATTTGTAAACAGACTTTTGGAATAAAGCTTGTTTAAAAGTTACAAGCTGCCTGTAAAGAAGTATGCTTCACATTAGGCAACTGATGTTCCGAAACAGATATACGTGAGCCAAATTTCTGTATATAAAATTTTTTAAATGTGCTACAGAAACTGAATGTTTATAAACTGTGGTGAAACCCCATGAAAGAAAAAAAATTCTCCAAATCTAAATTACCACTTCAAATGTATATGTTTTATAGATGCAAGTTTTTTTAATATAATGCTTCCTCAAAATGGCACATAGTCGTACTATTGATCATCTTAGGATCATAAATTTAGAGTTAGAAGGGACATAAAAATTCATTAGTCTACTTATCTTTTCCATTTTGGAAAGGTATGAAAAGAGTATAAGTAAAACAGGAATAAAAATCAAATCATGATCACTTTTTTGAAATAAAACAATAGTAATTAATTCTAAGAAATGTGCTTTCCAATTTTTCTGCAGAAAAGCATGAGAAAAACAGTTACTTAAAGCAACTGGATAACTACCAGTTACTGACCTTACCAGTTTATCTCCTTAATAGCAACATATACTGGAAATATGAAGAGATGGAAGATTCATGGTAAACACTAAATCAAGATTGTGGTGGCTTTACTTTTATGGCTCTCCAATCTTCCCAACATTACTTAACTAGCAATGATGCTAAAGGTCATAGCAATATTTGGCATAAGTATGGATACTACTTTATTAACATTCATTTGAAAGAAACAGACAGATTTAGGTAAAATAGTATGCCTTCAGAATAAAAAGTTTATAATTAAATATAACTGTTTATAGTTTACAAATCTTCCTCAAAAGTTTTCATTTCCACAGATAAATGCTTATCTTTAAGGTAACTGAAACTGAAACATTTTAAATACTCAAATCATCTAAATTTAGTCATTTGCTTACTCTAATAAATCTAATATTAAAGGTGTTTTTAAAAAATGTTTTTAGGAAATTTGGTTTAACTGTTCTTTACATATCACAAAGTACAGGAAATGCACTGCTTTTTTCCTTTATCCCATTCATATTTTATTTAAATTTTCATAATGTCCAATTAAATGTAATCTACAAAACCCCCAAAATAATTTTTTCTATTTTTTATTCTGAAGACACTAAATAGTACTGAATACTAATAGTCTGACCTTATAATAATGTAATAGATAAATTTTATAATGATTGCACCAAAGTGCAAAATGACTCATGATATAAGCACTTCAAGTTGGCTAGTATTATATTAGGCTTTTATTTTAAATTGTGTCTTAATTGACAATTTTACCCAAAACATATTTGAATCTACAAAATTATGAGTCATTACAACAGGTTTACAATGTAGTTGGGGGGATGGGGAATTACTTTTTCTAGTTAATCAAAATAGCTATATAAGCTGATATTTGTTTATAAATTCAGGCTACATCTTATTCAACCTTTATATTTGAAAATTTATATGAAAATATACATTATTTCTCATTGGAGGATTCACACTACGTTATGTTTGCAAAAAAAAAAAAAAATCAGGATTTTCAGTAAAGAGTGGCTAATTTTTTTGCCATAATATTACAAATTCATTTCTTTTACATGCAAAATATTTTAAAATTCTAGTTTGTAGTCAGTGAGTAGGTTATTTGAAAATTCACTAAGTAATTTTGAAGCAAATGTAATATACAAGCAAAATACTCCATATACTAATAAGAACATCCATGAGAAATCAATTTATCTTTGAGGGGAAAAATCTAGATAAAGCTATTGGAAAAGAAACAATAATACTTGATGATGACAGTCTAACTCGACAGATTAATGAAAAAAAGAAGTATAACATATAAATTTGTAAACAAAATTCTGCAAAAAAAAAATCCTTTGTAACAACATATATTATAAATACTTACCATGGTAAGAATCAGGTATCACATAGGATTAGCATCTTTGTGTATAAATATATGTTTTCTAAAATAGTGATGCAGGATGAAAATTAAAAATATATATTCCATAAAATATGTATCTCCCAATCCACATAAAATCACTCTCTTCAACTAGTGGGAATAATTTTAATTCAACAACCCACTTCAGTGGCACATCTATTTTAAACACAGACTCTTCAGAGAAACTGGTTTCACATGTTCCATTTGTGCAAGCTAGGTAGTCATGGCAACCGAGACAAGGTTAGATTCAATAATTCTGGAAGGAAAAAGCCACATAAAATACCTATTTCTCCTAATGATAGCTGTATTTCAGGAGCAAGCATTTTAATATAAGTGATATTAATGTGGGGGAAAAAAACCAGAATGCTTAAAAATACTTACTTTCAGCATTGGACAAAGTGCAGGGATTACAGTCAACCAAAGCTAATTGAAAATGCTGTAAAAAAGTAAAGTGAGAAAATTAATGCTTGGTTTCTGAGAATAAAAATTCAATACTAACATGCTTAAAATACCTAATATAAGGCTGGAACTACAACTTTTTAATATGATGGAGGAATACATCATATGAATTGGAAAACATTTACATAAGAAAGAATCACACACTTTCAAATGTATTTCTTACAACTAAAATATTAACAAAAAATATTAGAGCTTTTCCCCAGATTATTTTCATAAAATTCCTCAGGGGGAAAACTTTCTGAAAGAAGAATCATATTATTATTACAATGCCATTCAAAAGAATAATTTAAAGTGAATTTTTAAACTTTTCATAGCTTGAGTATGGATAGCTAGAGACAGAAGATACTAAAATTCTTTAAGAAAAATGTAAGTTGAATACTAAGATGGATATAAACTTTGAGTATCCATGAATAGCACTTAAAACTAAGAAACTTAAAGCTATTTTGAGAAAAATTAACATTATGGTATAAAATGCTTAGATTCCTTAACAAATATTTAACTTTCAGAGATTTTAAATTATCATAATACTCAAATTCATCTCTAGTCTATACTAAAATTATTTTAAAGTAATATGATTTTTAAAAATTTAAAAACATTCACCCATGTTGTGGATAAAATATTCTGAATTCTTCATATATTATTTTCCTATGTATGATAGCACAGAATTATGATACCACAGTTTAATGAGCCTACCTAAAACTCAAAAGTTCAACAACTTGTTAAATCATTTTTTAAAACTCATTTTATTAGCCAGATATTGATTTCCTTGGTTTATAAATATATTTTACCTGGTAGGTTTAGTGGTCTTAGTTTGTAGATAAACAATAGCTCCTATAATTGGTGCAAAAATTTTTAAGCTGGAAAGTATTAAATATGAAAAGCTGCAATTATCTCAATGCCATTGAAACATAGCTTCACATAAATAACCCAACTTCTCCTGAGCCTGTTTTTGATCCCTTTCACCCCTCTAAGCTGAATGGGGAAAATAAATTTTTTAACATCACTGAAAAATTTCATTTTGAAAACAGACTACAAGGATGAGGATGGGAAACTGGTTTTACTTGAATACTTCAGTAAGTAGCCTAAAGGAAAGCAATGGAGAATCAAATAGTAATAATAGTAAAAATCTCATCATATCAGAATAAAAAGTTTGTGGCCATATTTTGGGAGCATTGTACAACCATAATATTCATGAAAACATTTTGATTATTAAAAAAGTTGGAACATTCATCACTGCTTTTGCTTTCCATACTTGCAAGTCTTTGTTAACATGAGGAAGTCATAAGAATAAAGTCTGAGTAAACCGAATTTTCACTTAACTATAATCAGAAAGCATTCTAATAATCATATCCCAAATTTTATTTCATTTCAGGGTTACTTACTCAGTCACATTTACTCGATTTAGCAGTCTTACTGACAAGAAACTTGTGGCCTAAATTTCCACAGCATTGCTAGTGTAAGACATCTCATATGATATTAATGCAGTCAAAAGTTTTAACATGACTAGGTATGTATGATTTAATATCCTCACTCAATTTGTTGAGGCCAAGAAATTATTTAGTCTACATTAACAGAACATTGTCAATATAAGAAATCTCTTTAACATTTATTAAATCTTAAAATACCATATTAACTCAACCAAAAGTTTTAACATTTATTTCACATTAGAATATATATACACAATTTCATAATTTCTTGTCCAATGTTTTTTAAAATTTTGACCCTGAGAGAAGTGACAAATAAAATATTGCCTTTTCTCTTTCAAATTACATACTCATTGTGTGTCCTTGAACATTCTTTCATCTGACACTATAGCAATAACACAAGATTTTTAAGTCAACACACTGAAAATTAATTCCCAAGTATATAAATTAATTCCCAAGTATACTTTAGGATTAATTCTATTTTCTAATACAAAAAAGAAAAAGTCTTAGAGACCTAAACATTTCAGTCTAAAAAAAAAATTTTTATATTGACATAAGCTTCCATTTCAGTTAAGTAATACCATTTGTTTTATCACAATAATGCTACCTTAAAAAACAAACAAAAACAAAAACAAAACCAGAAACAAAACACATAAAAAACCAAAATGGCCTAAAAATCAAAGCCAAATGCTTACTTGATGGTGGCATCTTAGAACTGTTTATTACAATAAAACCCCATGAAGAACAACAGATATCTCTGTAAGTCAAATTACCCACATCTATATTTAAATCTGAGTATTCAAGATTATACAATGAAACACTGCAGGAAGACTTCTTGACAATGCTTCATAATCACCCAGAATCTTGAAAGAAATAAAGAAGCCTCACTATTTCACAATCTCTCACATCAGACCTATAAAATATTCCAAATTTTCTATGGAAATCACAAAGTAAAATTGCAGATAATACCAAATATATATTGATGAAAACATCAAATTACTATAATTATTTAAAAAAAAAAAAAGATAATGATCTGTGGAAACATGGACACCAATACCCATACAAAAACATCCCTACAACCTTTCAGCAGCCTGATAGGAAAAACAAGTAAACAAAAAAAACTCATGGTTTCCTTTTAGATATACAAACTGATACAAAATAGCGAAATGTTCATCAGCAGAAACCTAAGCTATTTACTATAATCATGCGCCATAACCTGATGTATTCTATGTAAATTTTACCATGGCAAAAATTCCAACTCCCATCTCTGCAACAAACAAGCAGCTAGTAAACATCTGCACCTCACACAAATACTGCGGTAATGAAGCTGGCCACTGCTGTGTGAAATAGATAACATGCAGGAGAGGCCGCTGCAGTTCAGAGACTACATACAAAACCTAGAGCAGAGAGCAGTCCACAGAAATACAAATCCTGAGCAAGATTTACCCAGGAGGCGCTGTTTTGAATGATAACTAACAAGTGTTACCGTCCTCTAATCCTAGTGTTCTATTTGTAACAATCTGAGTTGGCCTAATATTTATATTATTAAAATCATAATAAGTATAGTTTATTTCCTTGAAATTTGATTTAAAACTTTCTTACATGTTAAGTACAAAATGTCCAGTGTTTTGAAGTATGGGACAAAAAGTCAAGCTTTATATATTCATACAATTTATAATAAAAAATAATACTTCAATAATAATACTATACATCAATATATTAATACCACACATCAATAATTTCTTTCCTAAAAAATATTCAGTAGATTCTAAATCTTATTTAACTCATTTTAATAACTACATCAGTAAAAATGTACACTGTTTCCAGTTATGGAAGTATAAGAAAATATATCTAAGATCAACAGGTCTTAAACTAGAACCTATGAACTAGTTTTAGATATATATTGATAATGGCTAACCATTTCAACAGAACTAGTTTTATTTTTATTCCTATCTTACTTTATGCATTACTGAGTTGAAGAAACCTATGATATAGATAGATGTTAACTCAAAGACATTTATCAATGTAAATATCTCTAAATTTTTAAATGAAAACTTTTTTTAAAAACAAAAAACAAAAAAACCCCTATAATTTATACAAGTTACATAAAGAAAAGAATTGTTCAAATATCTACAAAGATGTGCGAATACTGTTATAAAACTCTACGTTGTTCATCTCTTTCAGACATGGCTAAAGATTATGTAATCAAGGTCTGATGTATATACTCTTTAGTAATGCCTTTATTCAAATAACTAGCATAACCTTGTGGGATTCCAAGTATTAGCTTGTGGCCAGAATTATATTCACTAGATGCAGGGGAGGATAAGTTTTCTTTGGATCTAGAGCCAGAAAAAAATTTTTTTTTGCTTTCAAGGAAATGAAAATGGGAAGGCAGGTACAGAAATTTAAAAAACCAACAAAAAAACAGGAAAGAGGGCAGAGGGAGAAATAATAAAACATTTATATAGTGCTTTAAGGTTTAGAAGCCACCTTATATGTATTACCTTATTTAAGAATTACAAAAACTCTGTGAAGTAGATGCTATAGTACACATTACAGACCAAGAAAACCAAGGTTTATAGATATTGGTCTATAATCAAAGAGCTATTTACTATCAGAGTCAAAATTTGAAACAAGGTCTTCTAGATTAACTCCAAAATTCCATCCATTATGCCAAGGAGATGAAATGGAGTGGAAAAAATAAATGAGGAGGACAGGAGAAAAGGAAAAGTACTTTGCTAAAAAACGTTAGTTCCAATTTCATGGCAAGGCCCAAAGCAAAGTCATTACAGTCTAGAAAAGGCTGAGAAAAGACCAACTGAGAAAGACTCAAGAGAGCAGAACCAGGATAATTTACTGGACCAGATACAGGTCAGACAGGAGTTTTCTGGAATTAGAGCACAGAACAGAACCCAAAATGTAGTACGCAAGGTAATGTCAGAGAAGCCTTTGGTTGAGTATATTCCCCAAATATGCACTACCAGAGTAGCACTAACCAGCCATTTCTTTTAAAAATTTCATGACAGTAAAATGAAAATATATTAAGAACGGTAGCTTCAAGTCAAAATGAACCAAAAAACTCATGTTTGGGAGCTCTGAAACTTAGAATTTTTATTCAATTATATGCTAGAATGTTGAACAGGAAGCCTTCAATGGAAAGGGAAATCTACAGCATGTGGTTATCATAGCAACTCAACACTTTCTAACAAGGTCTGACAAATAAAAAAAATTTTTCTTAAAATAAAGAATAACATACTGAATGATTAAATATTTCATTTATTTTACTCTCTAAGAAAGACCATTGCATAGGAGATATTAAGCTAGCTTCTGATTAAGTACATCCCAGCTCTGATGCATACTGACTGAATGACCACGGACAAGTCACTTAATATTCTGGGTTCTAGATGACTGCCAAAGTACATGTAGCAGAGAAGGTGCAATGATAGAATTTCCTCATCAAGAGGTCTCTACACAGATGAAATCACAAGTACATTCCCTTATCTTTATTTTACTCTCTTAATTTAAAAACAAAAACTGAGTATCTAGTACAGGCAATGTATTGTTTTGGAAGATGAAGCTACAAGATGAAAAATTACATAGTTCTTGCCCTCCAAAAGCTTGCAATATAATAGGGGACTAAATCTACCAGGTATTAAATTACTTTGTATATATTTACATTCATTCACTTTATATTTATGTTGTATATGTCTGCTTATGTCCACCTGGTTGTGCTCGCATGTGCATGTATGCACACACACGCACACACACACACACACACACAGAGTTTCCCCCACTAGCATGTAAGTTCCTTATGAGCAGGGACTGTTTTCACTATCTTTCTTTGTATCCCCAGGGCTTAGCACAGTGCATGGCACATAATAGGTGCTTAATCAATACTTGTTGATTAATGGAAGGTACCTTTTCTCCCCTGCCCTGTTAATTTTCATGAAGAAATGAAGATTAAAGAGGTAAAAAAAAAATTTACCCTCGATGTCACAGTTAATTAGCAGCACTGAAAGAATTGGCATCTGGGTTACTCAGACTCTTGTCAACCACAATACATTCAGTAATATGGAACAGAGGTTTTAAGTTGCCTAAAACACAAATGTGAAATATACTTGAAATAGTTAATAATAATGAAATGGAATCATTCCATTTAACAAATGAATATTTTTGTAGAGTATCAAGTTTCAAAAAATTTTTCACATATGTATCTCATTTAAACCCTAACACAACTACTCTGTAATACAGGTAAATATCCATTACTCTATTTCATAGATAAGGCTACTAGTCCAAAGAATGACTTAAATGACTTGGCCAAGTTTAAAATTTATAAAGAGATGAAAAATCTCTAGTTATATAATGCTCAAATAATTAAACCAGCGAATCTTTACAGCCAGAGTCACTGTTGTACCATAAATAATCTATGACAAGCAGTTTCTATGTAAATTAATTTGATGGCTCACTAAGCTGATTGACTCAAGATTAAGGAGATGGAGACTAATATGGCAAAATTGTTTTAAAAGAACAGCTCATAATCTGGCCCTCTCCATTATGACACCATGGCTACCTAGGATCTTGATACTAAGAACACAGACCTATTCTTAAATATTGAGGAGAATTAGATAGAGAACATTACTCAATATTTTGCATGTACTCCCCTAAATAAATTCAACTCCTTCTGACATCAGACTATACTCTGGGTTCAAGGTGACTCCCAGAAAGGTGACTCCCAGAGTACATGTAGCAGAGAAGATGCAATGGCAGAACTTCCTCATTAGGAGGTCCCTACACAGATGAAATCACAAGAATATTTCCGTAACTTTATTTTACCCTCTTAATTTAAAAACAGAAATGAGCCCAGCCCAGTCACTATTCATCACCACCCTCATCAGATTTCACCACCATGACTCCATGATTCAGTTGCCTTCTTATCTTGGAACATCTCTCCACCCATACTGGCCTAGTTCTCCATCTGGTTAATTCCATGTACAAACCAACAGTCAAAAGTAAATTTAGAGGGCTCAGGAAGAATACAGTCTTAAATTGCAAAAGAGTGGTTTCTAAGTTGGAAAGAAGATATGAATGAAGAAATTTTAAGTAATGGAAACTAGTAGAGTCAGAAGTAGTGAACTCATCTGAAAAGAGACAATACATGAAATATAATGAACTACCAATCAGAATAACAAAAGAAAAGCTAGCAAACTGAAATAAGAAATAAGGAAAAGCTATGGAACTCTACTAGAAAAAAATGAACATATAAAGCGTTAGAAAAATGTAAATATCTAGTTACTACAGAATTCAAAATTTATGAGAAGTTTGTAGGGAGATATAAAGGAAAGGCAACATTATTTAGAAGAAAAGAAAAATAACATACGTGACAGTTGGATAAGTGAACTCTGGGTCATCTATCTGTGAATTATCTGCTTTTTGTATTATCTTATTATCAAAATGGGTCAAAAAAAAAAAAAAACCCCTAACAATAAAGCATAATGAAACTAGACAGAAATATCTTAATACATAAACTCAAATACCCTAAGGGATAAGTAACTTAATCTTTTTTTTGCCTTGGTTTGCATCATAGTGTACATAATGCTTATGTGATCCTTTGACACTAGTGTGCAATGAAATGTGTATATCCTCAGAGATGTGTATAATCCCCAGCCTTCCTTGTACTTCCCTTTTCACCCAGTCTATGCCTTCTTGTTTCTGTAGCTGGTGAAACATTCAATTCCAACTAAGCTCTTCTGGGAGATTGTGATAAATCTCTCCTGGTGGCGGCAAGGGGGAAGGTGCCTAACCAACCTGACAGTTGACATGGTCAAGAAAAATGAGTAAAAAAGAGTGACCCTGCCCTCAGGTCCCCTTAGGAAATGCCTAGTCTGCCCAACTCAATAATTACCCATTCCCTACAATCTCCCTCCAACTAAGACATTGTAACTCTGACCCTAAGGCCAAGAGCATGAATCTCCACTCTCAGTATATGCCAGGGTAAATTCTGCTTTTCCTTGTAGTCATTACTTAGAACTCTGCTTCCTTGGGTCATCACCTTCTTCCCCATTTGCCTCTAGACCTTGCTGCCCTGATTGCTAGCTGGCTATTTCAGTGTGCTGACAATAAATATGCCCTTGAGTGCCTTAGTAGCCCATTTCTTACTTCTGGTACACAACCAACCAGGTCTGAGCTAGTTGTGGCCAGATCTCCTAGTATATGAGTTGCTGTCCAGAACTAGAACTAGGACCTTTAGCAGCCACAGAATTATCCTGATAAGCATGACGCTGTGATGCAGGACATGAACACGAAGGTCTTAACCCTGTGTCCCAGAATCAGGGAACTCCTTTAGCTCATGAGTTGCTGACCAGGAATATGACTAGATTTGGGAGCCTGCTCCCTTGCTGGACCCCATGTTACAACAAACACCCAATACTTGAGAACTGTGTTAGTAGCAGAGAACTACATGAGGCATAATGGGAAATTCTAAGGTTTTAATTTTATCAGGACTTGCACATACCCATTGTGCCTTCAGAAGCTCTTCACCATTTTGAGTAAATAGAGCATTTAATCTTTGATCATCCTCCTTTCCTTAACATTTTATAAAAGTTTATATACTAAACCAGTATGGGCACCCATTTCTAGATGTATATCAAAGGCATAAAGACTCGTGGCCAAGTCAGGGGCCGTTCTGGATTCTTGCCCTGATAGTCTGAGTCGATAGTCAGTGTCTGGATAAGTCAGTTGGAGTTACTATCTTTTCATCTTCATTCTTTTTTCAATCCTGGTATGCATTTAAAACATGGCATTAACTTGTCAATGCTATTTTAAAATTGACTTTCTGGTAACCAGTCATGTCCTGTCTTCAACTAAACCGAAATACAATTACCATGCACTAACTGCAAGACATTGTTCTAAATAGATGCGAAGACAAAAGCATAACAATTCCTTAAAATACTTTACATACTACTAGAGGAATGAGATACACAAAATGACGAAATATATTTAAAGAGTGAGAAGGGAATAACAACCAGGGGAAGAGGTTGGGTAGATAATCAGCAAAATTTCCCATTGGAGGCAGTACCTGAGTGGAGACTCAGAGGCTAAAGTTTTAAAGGTATGCTTGTAGGCATTGCAGGCGAAATGTAGAGACTGTAGAACAAATAATAGGTCAGTATGACTGGAATGCAGTAATAAGACTGGAAAGGTAAGCTGTAGTCAGATTATGGGAGAGTTATTGATGACAAATTTTAATTTTATTGTATTTTTTTTAAAAAAATTATCTCTACTGCCTAATAGAGAATCACTAAAGATTTTTTGAGGAAAGGAAGTAATCTTGGACATATAAATAGCCCTCCCTAAGCCTTTTACCTCTGAAACACATTCTCCATCCTTTATCACAATCTCCTATTAATTTAATGGTAGGAAGAATATTCACAACACTTTGCTCACATAAATTAGGCTAATTTTTCCTTAAAAGGTACTGAAAATATCCTAGGGACTTCACTGCCCTGTTAGTACTATATAATTCTCCTTTTATTAACTGTTACAGGACCTCAGTGGCTTATTTTGTTCCATTAAAAAATATAAATTACCAAGTTTATTTTAGAGGGACTGGTCTGAGTCAATTCCAGCCTTATTTGTGCCTAATTGTTTGCATGTCACCTCCCAAAATAGACAGTGTTTCTGCCTTTCATAATACCCACAGCACTTAGCAAAATGCAGGGCACAAAGTAAACCCCCAATAAATTCTAGTTGTCTTGCTGACTTCACCTTTGGGAGGTCAGGAAGTAAACTGCCAGAAGCCATTTAACAAAGACAGACACATATTGCTCTTAAGAAAAATACTATGAACACGATTTTTGTAAACTGTGTTTTTTTTTTTTTGGAGCTCCTAAAGCAATTAAGCATTGTCAAAGTTCTCATGAGATCTCTTCAAAACTCAGTTAAGGTATTAAATATTTTGATATTGAAATAGATTTTGCCCTTATTTGAAAAAGACAAATTTAGAAGAGTTGTGCACCCCCCAAATAAGACATGGATGTCGTCGTCATACTGCTAACGCTGCATGTCTCTTACAAAAAGAGAAAAAACTCCCCTTTCAACTTGTTAAATCTGTCTCCTGCCTGATCTCCAGCCTGCAGGAAGAGGTGAGGAAAGATAAGGAGCTTTGATTTGACTTCCATCTCTCCTTCTAAATCTTGTCTCCTGCAGGAAGAGGAAGGGGACAGGTATGAGTCTTTCATCTTCTTCTATGCTCATCTCCTTTCTAATCCCCAGTCTTCAGAGGAAAAAGAAAGGTAAGGCAGGGACCCTCCATTTCAACCTGAACCTTCCATCATTCTGTGTTTCCAGTCCAATCTCCAGCCTCCATTGGGAAGGCGAGGTGCCTTTCACTTAATGAACAAACTCCCACCAGGTCATATCCAACATATGTCACAGATTCTAAACTTCTGTAGATCATCATCCAAATACCATTCCCCAGGTCCCTCAACCCATTCATCCCCCAAAAACAATACTCACCTTTCCCCTCTGTGGAATGCCTGTTCCATAGAAAACAAATATGCTTTCATGTTAAAATCCTTCTCTTTCCCAGTCCTTCCAAATGCTATCACTGTGATCTGGTTCTGCCCTGACAATACAGCTTTCTGGGCCACCCTTTCCAGCACTTTGCTCATTTCCCTGACTAACTGGTTCAGATGTGGAACACTCTTTGCTTCCCCTCCACTCCCAAATCAGTTTCAGATTCTCATTCAGTAAAGTATTCCCTTTTCTTACCCATACAATCCACATTTACTGTCCAATCAAAATCCTGACCTCACACTCCAGGTCCCTCCCCTTCCTTCCTCTTGAGCTCATCACATAGCTCACAATCTTTCTCTCCTTCCCAACAACTGCCCTGACACAGACCTACTCATTTCTCATGATTTACTACCCCACCCTATCTCAGCACAAAGATGGCCATAGCTTTGATCCTGTCATCACGCACAAGGCACCATTCCAAAAACTCTGAAATTCCCACATCTAATCACAATCTACTGGTGTTCCACTCCTACCTCTGCCTTCCAATAGCAAACCCTGCTCTTCCTCTAGACCACGACGTGGAATGCCTTGACCCTCCAGTTCCCTTCCAGGTCATCAACTCTAGACTACCTATGCTTTCCTCATTTTCCCATAGTGAACCCATTCAAATTTCTACCATCCTCTTCTTGAGTCCCTGGCTCCCTTCCCATATGGTTGACTGTGCCCTGCCAAGACAGTCGTGGATCATTCCCACAACCTGCAGCCTTAAATCTTACATGTGTGCTGCTGTAAGAAGATGAAGGAAATCTCACAGTCATTCTGACTGGTTCTTCTATAACTCTGTTAAAAGAAACTCAACTGAGCCTTCACTAATTAATATTGCTAGGCAGTAATCTTTCTACACCTCCCTAAATATCTCACTCACCACATCTCCCCCAAACCTTTTCGTCCCTCCTCAAACTTTCCATGGCTTTGTTTTCTTACCCTCTCGGTTAACAATCTTGTTTCATATTTTTATTGAAAAGAATTGAGGCCATTTACTGAGAGCTTGTCTCCCTTCCTCATCTTCATCTCACATCACTCAGGTGCCTTCTGCTATTCTCTCCCCCTTTGCACTGTCTCACACAAAGCAGTTGCCCTACTCCTTGTATATGGCAAAAATAGTACAGTTAGTTACTGGCCTAGATAGAGTCGCTGGCTTTGCTGCTTTTTATTTTGCTTTATGTCTTTCCCTCAACTTAGGTAGGTGATCCTGAGCTGGACATTTGTACTTTTGGTGGGGGCCCTGTGAGTTAAGAGACGTCAGCTTACGATCCCTAAGTTGAAGCAAATGGCAGCAGGAGAAATTTCCTGATTGAAGTGAATGACCACTGGCAGGTAGGAGATTCATTATAAACTTTCATGTTACCTGCTTATCCTGTTCTACTCTTTGATGCAAAACTATAAAGATCTAAGCATGAATGAAAAAGAGAATGAGTATACTCCCAAACCACCTTTTCATGGAGGAAGTCCATAAGTGATGCACATTACACATTTTTTGGTCTTTTTCAGCATATTGACTGGTTGTGCTAATTTTTCCCCTCTTTTTTCCTCATTTTAATATTAAAAAAAAATTTATTATATGGAACGTATCTCTAAGAGAGGAAGAGATATGAAATTGTAATGATATAAAAACAAAAGACAGGAATAAAAACTCATTAAAAACAAACCTTATAATTTATTATAAGCTGTTTTATTTCACTTTAAAAGCCTGAATGATTATACTGGCTTAGCTTAGGCCTGGACTAGAATACTGTGCTTTTCTGACATTGCTTGATCACATTAATTCTCCTATCTGTTGGTCATCACCCATTATCCTTTACTCCATACTTGAGTGTACTTCAGGGCTCTCTTTCTGGGCCCTCACTTTTCAATTACTACTCTGTCTTTCTGATCTCATCAGATCCCACAGACTCAACCAGCATTTTATGCCTGGGATTTTCTCAAGTACACACACACACACACACACACACACACACACACACACACACACAGATTAGATAGTTTTCATCTCTCCTGCACCCCAGTCCTACATCTCTACTTAGAGGTATTTCATACTCACTGTGTCCACAACAGTCCTAAATTCATCCTTCTTCTCACAAATTCCCTTTTTTCTGTCAAGGGTACCACAATTCCTCCAATCAATCAATAAGATTTTATTAAAGACTTTCTATTTATCAAGTACTATTACCCAAATTAGCAAACATCAAAGTCATCCTTGTTTATTCTTACCCCACTCCTATTAACAAGTTCAGTGTGTCATGGATTCTACCTCCTTAATATCTCTAACGTTTGTGCCCTTTCTTTTTACTCACACCAAACTCACCCTTGTCCAGGATGTTACCATTTCTTTCCTAGACTATTGCAATAACCTAATTATCCTCCCTGCAGCCAGTCTCTCTCTTCCCCAATCCATTTTCCACAGAACTGTTCCAAATATATATTCCTAAAGCCCACACTTTTCTGCTCAAGAGAATTCAGTGGTTCACCAGTGCCTTCAGGATCTTCGACAATTATATTTAAATTTCGAATTTAAATCTGTCTTTTGCCTTCCTTTCCAGAAAGATTACAAATTACTCCTCATCTGATATACTCTATCTATGTTCCAGCCAAACTGGCCTGCTCCATTTTGAACATTTTCATTGTTCACCATTTTTGAACATCTTCAATGTTCACCAATCTTCCATGCCTTAGGCAAGGTTGTCCTCAATACATCGAATGTTCTCTCTTCTTCAACTCCATCTTTTAGAACCACTAGGTGCCTTTCATAGTTCATTTCAAATGCCATATCCTCCAAGTGGCCTTTCTTGATCTCCTCAGACATTAATATCTATATAAAAACCATAACATTTTAAACATATAGCATTTATCTTTGAACACAATGTCTCGCTTAGTATACTATAAACTCCTTGAGGTAGAGATTGCCTTACTTATTTTTGTATCTCTAGTATAGATAGTAGACTATAAATGTTCCATGGCCAATTGAGAGGAGACAGTGTAAGGAAGAAATACAAATAGGAAGATACTATAAATGTGCATGTATGAGAATCTCTGTCTTCAGCATAGAGATGATAATTGAAACCAAGGGAACAGATGAGATCACAAAGAGAGGGGATAGGCAGAGGGAGTCCAACAGTGCCCTGGGAAATATGCACAGCTACAGGGACATGGAAGATGAACCAGCAGAGGAGGAGTGGTTAAACAGGCTAAAGGAGATTGTAGCTCACAGTGTCAAATGAAGCAGACAGGTGAAGAAGGATAAGGCCAGAGAAAAGACCACCAGATCGAGCAGTTCAATAGACAGAGCAGTTTCAGATATAAGCAATAAGGTTGGAAGGGAGTAAATGAGGGGAAAGGAAGGGGAAAGGTTAACTGTAGACAACTCTAAACTAGGAATATGGCTGATAAGAACTACGGGAGGATAGTGAGCGACGGTATTTTAAAAGAATATAGGTGGGGACAGCTAGGTGGTGCAGTGGATAGAGCACCGGCCCTGGATTCAGGAGGACCTGAGTTCAAATCCAGCCTCAGACACATAACACTTACTAGCTGTGTGACCTTGGGCAAGTCACTTAACTCCAATGCCTCGCAAAAAACAAAAACAAAACAAAACAAAAAAAAGAATAGAGGTAACATGGGCATTTTAGAAAGCAGGGAAAGAACCAGTAGAGACTGAAGATTAGAGAGAGATGACTGAGGCTGGAATACTGCACAGATGATAGGGGAAGGGCATGGCACAGATTTTGCCAAGAAGAGTCACCTCATTGTAACTGTCAGAGACTGCACAAAGGAGAGGTTGGGTGGGGGTGGAGGTGTTATCAAGGAATTTGGAGAAGACAAAGGGAGAAGAAGGAATTCATATCAAATGTCCTCATTTTTTTTTTTCAGTAAAGCAAGAAGGAAGGTAAAAGAAAAGGGACAGGAAAGCATGGGAGAGTTAAATTTAAGAAATGATAGTTTTTTTTTTAACACATTTTGTGGGGAAGGAGATGAGAAATCAATTAGGAAGGAATAAATTGCTTTGGGGTAACGAAGACTCAAATTAAGTTGGGTAACATGAACCGAAAATATATTCAGTCAGAATAGTTGTGTGATGTCCTCTAGCTCCATTCAGCAACAAAGGAGTAGAAACACAGGATAAAGATGGTAGGACTTTAACCTATAGCTGAGGTGACTAACTGCTGAGAGACTGTCTTAAAGGAGACAAAGAAAAAATGTTTTAGGAGAGGTGAGAAAGATGAAAAGAGAGGTTACAATCAGATAAAGTAACATTAGAATTTTTATCATTAAAGACTTAAGAGTACTTGTGGATTTTGGCAAAATCCACAGTGTGACGTATCTGTATGTGTGGGTGAAATGAAGTGAAAGAGCGGGTAATCAGAATAAGGAATGGGTACTCTCTCTCTCTCTCACACACACACACATACATACATGCGTGTGTGCACTCCAAAAGTAACGGCAGCACGGTAAGGACTTAAAAATGGCAGTGAGAAACACAGTTTATTCCCTACTACTGCTCCTGGCCAAGTATGATCAAGGACTTGAGGAAAAGAGCATAGAGCCTTTCAGGGAGGACAAGATTTCTGTCATCATAAGAAGATGGAGACTGAGTTTGAAAGATCAAAGATAAAGGGAATTTTGGTTTTTAAAAAGAAGAAGGAGAGGAAGAAGAAGAAGAGGGCCAGAAGAGGAGCTAGGGCTGAGGCAGATAAAGATGGTAAAATAGACAATGGTAGCAGGAAAGGGAAATTCGTGCTTCAGCAGCTGATGACTCAGCTATATGGATTAGAAGAACAGGTGGGTATTTCCTAAGCACAAGATGGAAGAAGGTAAACTACCAGTTGCTGAGACTCCTACTTTGCATCCACCCATGAAAAAAAAATGGGCAATATTGTTTTGGGAGATGGAGATTAAGAATGCAGAAAAATCAGGTTAACCAAGGTAACCTAGTGATGGTTGGTCCTTCAGGGGCCTTGATGAAATTGTATTTGGTGCCAGTTCTTTTTCTTTATACTAATATGATAGTAGATGCTACACACCCAAAAACGAGTGAACTTCTTTTCCAGTCAGGAGACTTTGGGGTTAGAGGTGAGTCCTGGTCTCTGGTGATGTTCTGTGCTTAGGGAAGGTGAATGTGTTGATAGAGGATTCAGTGAGACAGCTCTACACAGTCAATTTGTTATTCAAAGTGCACCTCATAATCTGGGTATTCAATGGTAATACTGGCCTGAAGTTTTAACATTTTCTCAAATGGTTTGGAGGAAAAAGTACTATCTCGTTACAAGGAAACTAAACTCAGGCAAAGAGGTCTACAAAAGGATCTTCAAGTGAGTATCAGACTGTCTGTCAAACTGTCACTCAATTCTTTTTTGGGTGTGATATTATTAGGTACAAGACATGACCAGTATCTTCTGGCTCTCTTCAGGGGAAAAAACCCCAAACATTCCATCATTTTGGAGAAATTTATTTTTCAGGATGATTTTAATTTAGAACTATTTTAAGGCCAAATTGAAATAATAGAAATTAATGGTTCAATATCAACTTAGAAGGAAATCTTCCCATATCCAAGGATGTGTTGGGCCATAACATTTTTATCAATAATATGGATAAAAGCATAGGTAGTATTTTCATCGAACTTTGAGAAATGACACAAACTCTGGGGATAATAAAAATAAAAATTCAAAACAATCTCAACAGGATAGGATACCAGGCAAAGAAAGTATCTGCCTCAAGGGGCTTACATTCTAATAGGGGAAACCCCAAACATATGGGAGTGGTGGTCAGGGAAGGGTACTTTTTGTTCATAAACTTACAATAACATAGTCTTCTTGTTTGGCATTTAAAGGCTTTTATTAAATGGCTCTAGTCTAGAATGCAGAGCATTAGACCTGAGTGCACATGATTCTATCTCACAAACTATGTTCCAGTCTAACTGGCCTGCTTGCCACTGCTCACAGACACAGCTAGCAGATCCATACATCCTTTTCATCATCCATTTGGAAAAACGAACAGCACAAGCTGCAAGAGTTCCCAGGAGGGTCTGCTGATAGTGCACTGTATTTATAGAAATTTATTAGCATAATAACTTGAAAAATGCAGCTCCCTGCAAGATAGTATCAAAAACATGAGGTACAACAAAGAAATAATTAGAAAGCATCACAACAATCCACCAAATGGAATTTGTCAAGTCTTGGATAAAATGACTTGAACAGTCCCCTTTCCCCCATATGTATGTTGGTTGAGGACCCAGTCCACACAGCATGCAAACTATATACTTTGGAGGTTTCAGGATCATGCTTTGGGGCATATATAACAGATTGGCTATTTCTCCTATTTCAGAGGAAGCCAAAATATACTCTCACTTTCCTGTCTCACTACTGCTGGATAATGAAAAACTTTTTAATGGTCTGTGTAACCAGAATTGAATATGCATACCAAAAGTTTGAGTGAGAGAAGTCTGTCTCCTCCCTAGATGCTTTCAAATGACAAGGACTGCTTGCTTTACAGAAACTGCCCAGTAGCCAAGAACAGCTAGGAGGCAGATAGTTCAGTGGAAAGAGCATTGAGGCTGGAGTATCAAAGACCTGAGTTCAAATGTAGCCTCAAGACCTGGCTGTATGAATCTGGGTAAGTCACTTAACCTCTGTTTGCCTTAATCCACTTGAAAACAACTTAGCAAACCACTCCAGTTTCTTAGTCATCTTGACATGCTATGGGTCCAATGGGGTCACAAAGAGTCAGACACAACAGAACAACAACAGCCATGAAGACCTGCACTTCTGCAAGTTTTGTCATTTTTTTTTCTTTTCTGTTCTTTCAGGAATAATTATCCTCATATGGTAGAGCACAGGTGACTGGTGATACTATGAGACATATCAAAGATATCCTAACTGAAATCCAGAAGACAGTGGCATAAGCAGCAAAGCCCAGTTAGACACGCTGCAGCCCTAGAAAATGATTATCAGAAAGGACTGACTTGTCCATTAGTTATACTATACACAGAAGTGAACTTAGGGAAATCCTCAAACAGAGAAGAGGACACACAGGACAAGGAAGTTTACCATACCAACAAAGGGGAGGAGGCTGTTTTGTAAAGTTAAGTATAGATTCAATCTTCTCAGAGACAAATTGGTTCAAGAGGGGAAAGGGGGTTACTGATCCGTATATATATTAAGGACGGGGCTTCTGAGCAAAACAGTCAGTTCTGATAATACACACACACACACACTCAGAGGAATATAGGAGGATAAGAAAAAATTCTCAAATATTCTCAAGTTGACATGTATAATTTCATAATTTCACAAGAAACCCTAGGAAAGCAGAACACTGCACTACTTCACAATAACTCATTAACTACAACCTTTTCTGCACTCAATTCCATGTTTTTTCAGAGTAAAATGTCCTATTTATTGTATATCTTCTGGTGCAGTAGGAGTTATGTGTGGAGGATGGTCATCCTCAACCCCACTTTCTATCAAGCCAAAAGGCTGCCCCCCGAGTAGTATTGATGCTACACAGTCACTGACTTTGCCAGCATTACCAACCCAAGCAGCAGTTTCAAAGCAAATCCAAGGCCACTATTTAAGCTTTTGTATTGTCATGTGATTTTTAGGAATAGATATAGTTATAGCAGAACCAACAGTAACAGAAACCCCAAGCACTTAAAACTATCCCTTAGAACTCTAAGAATTCATACACCCTCCAATAACCCAATCTGTTAGTCCAATGTTGATTTAGAAAATAAGTCCAGAAGTAGTAATATATGTAACAGAAATAAAACAAAACCAGAGTAAATTAATGATTTTTAATTCTTTTGAAATACGAATTTAAACAATCTCTACAGCTGAGCTTCACGTTATTCCCCACTTAGAGGTGAATTATATGCCCAATTAAAAAAATCCAACAATATATATGAAACCACTTCCTTCCTGAACTACCTTACTATCACTATGCCTAGGCTCCAAACACACTTTCCTTCACTTCAGTCCCCAGTCAGCTCTGCCCCTTCACACTTTCTAGTTCCTGAATCGTTATCATCTCAACTCTGCAAGTGTTCCTTTTCCATACAAAATATCTTTTACTTGAACAACACTTCCATTTATAGTTGCCTCTAATGGAATGTAAATTCTTTGAGGGCAGTGATGGTATTTGTATCCTCAGTGCTTGACAATTAATAAGCACAAAATAAACACGTTTACATACTCAGGGCATCAAAAGATCAAAGACACAGGGGTCCTCAGAAGGCCACCTAGTCCAATCATCTTATTTTAGAGATAACGAAATTGAAGCGAAGGGAAATTAAAAATCATATGGGAAGTATTATACTCAGAGAAACGAATGGTCTACATACAATTATAATCAGGAAAAGAAAAACTGATGGGCCAAATTGAGATATGTGAAAGATGTCCAGATATAAAGAAGCTGTGGGAAAAAAAAATTGTGAAGAAAGAAACAAACAAAATTTTAGAAAATTGGATCAAAAACCCAAGAGACTAATCAAGGAACTAAAAGGATTTGAATGGAATATACTTACAATGCAGACAATGCTTCTATTAAAAAAAGTTTATAAAGAATAGTTCTAACATACATTCCTATTAGAAACATCAGAAATATTAATTCTTCCAACAAATGTAATAAAGTGTTCATTAAAATATCAAATGTACCATAAATTTCAATCAATATACATTTATTAAGTACTTACTAATATGGCAGGCACTGTGCTAAGCTCTATGGATAAAAAAAGAAGAAAGACAGTCCTTGACCTCAAGGACCTTACAATCTAATGAGTGAGACAATGCACAAACACATATATACAGGATATAGAGCAAATAATTAAAAGAGTTTCTGGAAAGCACTGGAATTAAGAGGGTTTGGGGAAGGCTTCCTGGGGGGAGGTAGGATTTTAGTTGGGACTTAAAGGAATCCAAGGAAGAGAAAAAGAGTAAAAATGTTCCAGGAATGGAAAAATGTCAAAATGTGGGGAGCTAAGAGACTAACTATCTTATTTGTGAATAAGCCAGGAGGTCAGTGTCATTTGATTGAAGAGTATATGGAGGGAAATAAGTAAAAAAAGGAGGGGAGCTAGATTACGAAGGGCTTTGAATGTCAGACAGAGCATTCTGTATTTGATCCTGGAGGTAACAGAAAGTCACTGGAGCTCACTGAATAGGTGGGGTAATATGATCAGACCACTGTTTTATGAAAATCATGTTAGTAGGTGAATGGAGAATGAATTGGAGAGGGGAGAACCTTGGTTCAGGCAGACCCACCAGGAGGCTGGGAGGATAGTACTGTACTCTATAGTAATGGACAAGGTAGGTAGGATGGGAAAGGGAGAGTTTAGGGGGGATACAGGCAACATGGCATCAACCTAGCTGAACTCTCCCAATATTCTCCTTCAGACAACTTTAAAATTATACACCAAATCAAATTCTGAAGTGGTATAGCCAAGAAATGGTTTGGGGTGAGTTAATTTTCCAATCCAAGAAAACTTAGGAGGTTGGAAGGAGAGGTCTGTGACACTGGAGTAGGGACCAGGCCAGAGTCACACCAGGTAGCAACATCAATGGCGAACTTTGGAGGCAACTAAGGAACACTAGTGCTTGCAGATGCATGGGAGCAAGGGATCTGGTCATAGTTCAGGGTCAAGAGAGGAATTAGCACTTGAGGCTGTAAGGGAAGAGAGGCCCTTTCTAGGTAAAGACCAGAGCACAGACCAGGAGAGCAGTG
Organism: Vombatus ursinus; assembly: GCF_900497805.2. Lineage (NCBI taxonomy): Eukaryota > Metazoa > Chordata > Mammalia > Diprotodontia > Vombatidae > Vombatus > Vombatus ursinus. The sequence goes on along the minus strand of NW_020954587.1, from coordinate 11,007,095 downwards.
ATCACTCCTCTTCCCAATCACACCACCTTTGAAGAACCAAAAACTTACAGACCCCCCCTCAAAAGTAACTGTGAAAACATAGAGTGAAAAAGCCTAAAGCTTGGGACAGTCCCCTCTCAACTCCCAGATGAATAGAGCTGAATTTCAAGTTCAAAGTCTGGAAAAATGAACAAACGACAAAAGAACAAGACCATAAAAAGCTACTATGGTGACAGGGAAGATTAAGACACAAACTCAGAAGAAGACAACTACATGAAGAGAGCTATAAGCAAACCTTCAAAGAAAAATGCAGATTTTTGGACACAAGCCCAACAAGAATGACTGGAAAAAAATTCAACAGGTAAGAGGAAAATCTTGGTCTAGAAAATTATGAAAGGAATTAACAGCATGGTAAAAGAGGCACAAAAACTCACTAAAGAAAATAATTCCTTAAGAATCAGAATTGGGCAAGTGTAAGATAACTCCATGAGACATCAAGAAATAATATTATAAAATCAAAATAATGGAACTATAGTAGACATCATATTTCAAGAAATTATAAGGAAAACTGAACAGAAACAGAAAGAGATCCCAAAATGAAAACTCTCAGGAATATTATAGCAAAATTCCAGAGTTCCCAGGCATTACAAGTCAGAAAGAAATAATTCAAATACCATGAAATCACAGCCAAAGTCATACAAGATTTAGAGGCCACACCGTTAAAGGAATAGAGGGCTTGAAAATCATTAGAACAGACACTATAATTAAAGCCATAGAAGGTAATGAGATCACCAAGGGAAGATGAAGAAGAGAGCTCATAACAGAATCTACAGTTAGAGGGTGTGATCTGGAGGAGGATTCAGTGAAGGGGATGGAGGGAATGGTGTCCCAAAAACCTAGAGAGAAGAGACTACTCAAGGAGGAGAAGTGATAAAGGAGAGTGAAAATCAATAAAAGGCCATTGGATTTGGCCAGCTAGGAAATTATTAGTAACTTTGGTGAGAGCAGTTTGGGGAATGACAAGGTCAGTAGCCGGATCACAGGGGCTTAAGAGGAGAGAAAGTGGAGGTACCTATTGAAGACAGCCTTTTTGAAAAGTTTAACCACAAAGGGGGCAGAAGAGATAGATGATGATAGTTAGCAGGAAAAGAAGGATCAAGTGAGTGTATTTTTCAGGATAGGAGAGAGGTTAGCCTTGTTAAGTAAAGCTACTTCATCACATGAAACAGGGGTGAAAGAGGGAGAAAGTGGCAAAAGTCACTTGAGATAAGAGATGATGAAAAGAGGGGAAAAGAGAGAGCTCACAGTGAATGGCATCAATTTTTTTATGTAAAAACAAAATAAAAAAGTTCTCAGCTGAGAGTGTGAGGGGAAGGAGAGTTGATAAAGCATTTAGAATAGGATTGCCTAGCAGTAGTGAGGGCCCAGCTGAGGTTATGCTATATAAATCTGTAGTGGATCCAATCAGAATGGTTGTGTAATTTCCTCCATCTTCATTCAGAAGTATGTTTGTGAAAGTAATACACAATATAAGGAGCTAGGAATTCAAGAGAGGAGGAATATCGTGAGGTTAAAAAGGTGAAGTTAAAAGGATTAATCTGAGCTCCAACAGAATCCACTAAACTTTTGAGACATTGACTATGTATGTATGACTATGTATGTATGTATGTAGATCGAGCACCAGCCCTGGAGTCAGGAGGACCTGAGTTCAAATCTGGCCTCAGACACGTAACACTTACTAGCTGTGTGACTCTCGGCAAGTCACTGAACTCCAACTGCCTCACCCCACCCCCCAAAATATATATCAATTATATTGAAATGGTATTATAAAAACAATAATTAAAATAAAAGTTCATGGACCAAAGTTAAGAATCTCTGCTCTAAAAGACCTGCTCGTTGTATGGAGGTAAGAGGGGTGTGCATGCGGTCGTGCGTGCGTGCGTGTGTCTGTATGTGTGTATTTTAAAGCTCAGAGATGTTTTTTTTTCCCCCAAGGAATGCAAGACCAGCAAAACCTACTACAAATGTATATCTGGTCTGGTTAAAGGCAATAATTTTATTAATGCTAAATTATATTCATGGAAAATTAGCAAAATGACAGGTGATCTCAATTCTCTAATTTGATGAATACTGAGTTAAAGTTAAGCTATACTGGGAAATTTATTTTCCATCCCAGGAGAAAAATGTACAGAAAAGAGAGAATGATGGATTCAAAAAAGAATCTGTGCAGAGACACTTTGGTAAAGTGGTTTGTTCAATCTAGAACACTGTCAATAATCTAAATGATACACATTTCTTTTTTAAATAACTTTTTTTCTTACTTCTCTAAATATTTCTCCCCTTAAAGCTTTCAGAATTCTTGTGAACACAGAAGCACGTACTGACAATTTAATGCCAGTAAGTCTTTGCTCTGTCATTTCTAGAATCATATGCTCTTTCTTGCACTTTCACTATTTCCCTAAGAAAATGCTAATAGTTTTAATCATATTGTCAACACCTTAACTTAATCCACCTTAAATGTCTACCTCTGAAGTATTAATGTCCTAAATACTGTACTCTCTACTGACATTTGGCTTTATGGTTTTACTGAATTGGATATTGTGTGTGCGTGTGTGTGAGTGTGTGTGTATGAGTGAGAGTGAGAGTGAGAGTGAGAGAGAGAGAGAGAGAGAGAGAGATCATCAACATTGTGTACCTAAGTTTATAATTCAAAACAATAAAGACAATAACTTTAAATTACTCCAAGCAAATACATGTAAGGCAATTAAATGTTTAATAAGTGCTTTTTTGATAATAATCACAGGAAGGGACCTTGTAGGATATATCTTGGGACAACTCCTTTATTTTACATAAGAAAATAACTTAGAAATATTGCAATCTATGAAGTTACTCTTTCTTTCCCAACCAAAGTTAGATTATTTTAGATTAATAGCCTAAGTACATATTATTTACATTAGCTATGTCCTTCAAATGTTCTAGTGATCTTTTCAAAAAACAATATTTTGTATTCATACAAGTTAATGTTAATGAGGAGAACAAGGAATCCAAGAGAATGCAGTCCTTAAAAAACATAGAATTTTATCTTAAAATTTAATTTCTACTAAAATATTTGACATGTTGCCAAACATGGCTCTTGGCATGTTGGTCCTTGGAAAATCTCATTTTCCTGATAAAAGTCAGATATTTTTCTATGACAGGTTTTTATTGATAAAGGATACTAAAATTCTTATTTCTGAATATTTTAGTCCTTGGCTAACATATAAACAAGTAAATCACCTAAATTTCTAAAACAGCTTCTGAATTGCTAATACGAATTCCAACATTAAGTACATTTAAGAAACTATACAAAATAACAATTTTATCTGAAGGTAGGGAAATAGAACCCAAGAACCTACCTTTAAACTAGACTCATAGTCTGTATTCACTTTGAACATAAGCCCAAGTCGTAAATGAATTTCCTTGGCTCGACAAAAGCTGGGATCAACATAAAGCACCTCCTGAAATGCTTTAATTGCCCTGAAATAAATAGACATAAAAGATATCACTTTTTTTTTTTTGCAACTTACTTGCATGTATTTGCTAAGGAGTACAGTATAAATCGTAATTTAAACTCAATACCATTTTTGACTCAATAAATATTTATAGAGCACCTACCATATGCAAAATACTGCTTTGGTCACTGAATAGTTACTGACAAATTGAAAATTAGGTCCCCTGACCCCAGGTCAAGCTCTTTATACTGCACCATGCTGCCTCCTGTTTAGTTATAAACTACAGAGTTTACAAAAAAGTACCTTGAGCCCCCACCCCTCCATACAGTCATTTGAAGAGGAAAAAAATTTGTACCTCTTCATTCATTTAAAGTAGTAAAAGAAGGAAATGTAAAGACTAGTTATTAAGGAGAGAGAAATGGTAGCCAATGTGAAGATACTAATTATCACTTTCAGGAGGGTATTATTGTCCAATCATTTGATTCCTTTTTCATTAAGGGACTCAAGAAATTTATAGAATCTTAACTATTTTCCCAGGTACTTTTTTTTTTTTAATCATTGCTCTACTCCCCTTTCTCTAATGTGTTTTAAAAAGAGGCTGACCAAGAACTAGCTCATGTTTACTAATCCTTCACTTGAAAACTGTTAACGGCTGCTGCTTTTTTTCTATATACCATGAAGGAGAAGCAGTACAGTGCAGGAGGTCAAAATCAAGGATGAGACCCTCATGCATGACTTGCCCTGTGAGTCACTGAAGGCCTCTGAACTTAAGCTTACCCACCTCTACAATGAGGCCAACAACAAAACTGGTCAAAGGAGAAAATGAATGGAAACTATCTGGCAAAATTTAAAGCATTTTATAAAAATGTGTTATTAGGTGCACGAGTATAATAGGCATAACTAGATTTTCTTTAATCTCTGTGAGCTCAGATTAATTGACCCTAAGGACAGCATTGGGTCAACATCCTAAGCACCGCATACCACCAAAATAAATACCTCTACAGAGCTAAACAACACGCACAGAGATCGATGAGTATTCCTGGCAGCTGAAATGAATAGGGACAAAAGACGGAAAAAAAAAAGAAGAATAGAGGAGAGAACAGAGAAGACCAACAGGGAAGAGAGTAAATAAAAATGAAATGAAGCATAAAGTAGGTATAAAATTTAGAGAATCACAATTTTTGCGTCAGAAAGGACCTTAGTCTACATCTAGAGCTGCCCATGCAATGAATTTAATTTTTTTTAAATTTACAACAGCACAGCTACAAAACGTTCAACAAGTGGACATTCAAACTTTGCTTAAATATCCCATCACCTGGCTAAGGAGCTAATCCTAGTTTTTGATAGGTATAACTTTTTAGGACATTTTCCTTAATTTATGGCCCGAATTTACCTCCTCCACTTCTATTACTCACAACAGGGCCAACAAAAGAAAATGAGTCCTTGTTTCACACAACCTTCAAATTACTAAATTACTATTCTGTCTTTCCTAAGTCTTTGGTCTTCCAGGCACAACACTCCCAATTCTTTCAACTATCTTTCTCTAGTCCTGCAGTACTTTCCCTTGTTAATGAACTTTAAAAGATTGTTGACTCAGCAATAACTTTAGCCATTTTGGGGAATGCAATTAATCTGAACCACATGATTTGAATTTATCCTATTGATCCAGTTTTCTGCTATACTTTATGGTCCAAAGATCATTCACTTTGTCAAAGAAAAAAGAAGCAAAATGGTCATTCATCAGATCTGCCTACTCTCTATCATCATTAACTATTACACCCATTCCAGGAAGAAATATTACCCTTTTTTGGTAAAATATATTTGTTTTCCTGAGCTCACTCTGAGTTTTGAAATTTCTGCTGCTATTTTTTACAATACCATTCTTACTAATTCATACTCTATTACTTGCCCTTGTTTCAGTTTTCTGTATGTCACCTAAATCTCAACTGATGAGGTCCTTGTGCATCCACAACAATCTCTTTAGACAGCTCCTTTTTGCCTCACTAGCTTTGGCTCTCTTTGTCTCTTCAAATTTAATTCTTTAGAGCTTCCCATCCCTTTTGGGCTAACTTCAGTTGCAGATTATTTTTCCTTTGAGCCACCTGAAATTTGTTCTTTGACAATTTAGGGGAAACGTCAGCTTATTCTAAGCTATCTTCTCTTTGTCTATTTTTTGTGGGCAGGACTTAGGATGTTCTTTTGTTTTTCTATGCATCCCACAGTATCTGGCACTCAATAAATGTTTGATGAATTGAAACAGAATTAGATTGTCCATCATTTCCATGCTCCAACAATTGTTTCTCCCCACTGACAAAAATCAGCTCTAGAATTTTCTGTTGTTTCCTCAACATGTATTTTTGATAACTTTTGTTTTTATGTCATCTACATATGGTCCAATATTTTTAGATGAGGAAATTATTAACTGCAGCTATGAGGCACAGTGGATAGAGTGCCAGGCCTGGATTCAGGAAGACTCATTTTCCTAAAATAAAATCTAGCCTCAGACACTTACTAGCTGTGTGACCCTGGGCAATTGCTTAATCCCGTTGTCTCAGTTTCCTGCCAAGAGAAACCAAGAAAACCGCAAAAGGGGTCACACAAAGAGTCAGACACAACTGAACAACAAACAACAATTCTCTTTTTGGTACAGCAGATATCCAATTAAGATGTTCCACATACCATGACTTTGTATCAAACTTAAGATTTAATTACTGAACTCATCTATCTCCTCTTTGTATTTAAATGATCTATAATACCCCTATGCTTCACCCTTCTGGTTCCTGAATTTCTTCAAGTATAATCTTGTAATAATCTGTGTTCCTCTATCCTAAAGCTGCCTGATACCTATCTCATTCCTCTTGAATAAGGCATACCCTTCCTTATTCAACATTAGTGTTCCTTGCTGAATCAGGTAGATCGGCTAGTCTGCCTCTCCTTGCTTGTCACTGCAGTTGCATTAGTCAGACAAACTAGCCTAGGTGATGGTTTGCAGTTGGCGGTGTCAGTGATGGTGGTGGTGGGGATGACAGATTCCATCTCTACAGTGTGTGGTCTCTTGAATAATGGCTATAGGAGCCAAGCTACAAGGGAGTCAGGGTATGGGGGTAGGAGAAGAAGGTAGGGGAGTGTAAAGGACATCTTGCTGTTTCTGGGGCTGCTCTTTGGCTTAATTGCTCATCACAGGCAACTGATGTTGTTGCCTGGGAGAGGACAGGTCCCTTCTCCACTAGGATTGCTTCCATTCTTGCTATTCCCTGAACATGACTGTCGCCACTTCAGTGCCTCTACACTGGCTGCCCACTCCCTTGCCCTGGTTTGGAATACAGTCCCTCCTCACTTCCACATATTATTCACAGATAAATAAAAAGAAGATAATGTGAAGACAGAGAAAGCACTAAAGTAGTAGTGGTAAGCGGATGAGTGAACAACTGAGTTCCTCTAAGCCTAAGTGATGACACTGCAGAATGTAAAGTAGAGAGCAGTTAACAGAAACAATAAGATATTAAGGTAGTCCCATTTGTATTTTGTAAAGGGTCAATGCATTTCAGATTTTTAACAGATTATTTTTTACCTTATAAAGGATGAAAGACCTTGAAGGACTTACTATGACCTACTATGTCGGGCACTTTGCTATGTGCATGGAAATACAAAAGCAAAAAAATAAAATAAAAATAAAAACGAAACAAAAAAAATCAGTTCCTGCCCTCAAGGAGCTTAAATCTAATAGGACTAACAACATAAACAAATAAGCAAAATCAAGCTATATATAAGATAAAGAAGCCATAATCAACAGAGGAAAAGGTTTCCTATAGGAAGTGAGGTTTTAGGCGAGACTTGAAGCCTCTTGGTGGGCATAAGGAAGCAAAGCACCCAAGTTAGGGGACTAGTCAGTGAAAAGGAACAGCAAGGAGGCCATGTTACTGAATTGCACAGTTAGTGGAGAAAGGGAGTGGCGGTGGAAGTTGTGCTGTATGTAAGAAGACTGAAAGGGAGTGGGGGGGGAGGGGGGGAGGAGGAGAAGAGAGGAGAGGAGAGGGGGTTTTATATGTCAAACAGGATTTTTGACACTGGAAGTGATAAGAAGCTACTATACTTTAGTGAGTAGGATATGTGATACTGTCAAAAGTAAAAATCTAGATATCTATTCACAACTTGCAGATATAATATAAAGAAGTGCTTAATACTTCCTTGTTCCTTTAGGAAGACATTAATTTGATGGAATTAGAGAGCAGTTTTTCAAATCAACTATTTTTAAAAAGGGAAATTTCAATTAATATCAATTAACACTTATTAAGATTTTTATTTATCATAAAATCACTCCTCTCAGACTAGAGACATACTGACAATGGCTGGTTGCCTTGGGTCACTTGACAAACAGAAGAGTGCACAGTGGCAACCCACCCAGCAAGTTATATGATGGGCACAATACTGACTAGTGGAAGGCCAATTAAGCTGGACATGGACAAAGCACTCATTACATCTTTCCTTTCTTTTACATCCCTTACATTTTTTCGTGGGCCTTTGTGTAAAATCCTTCGGCCGGCTGCAAGAGGCCCATGGGCCATATATTGTGCAGGCCTGAGGTACATCTAAAAAGTCAGTTGAGATGTCAACTCTATGAGTTGAGGGAGTCATTTCTGGAAGTACAGTAGACTACTACGGCTGCAGAATCCAGCTTTTTGAGAGGAAATCTACCTATGATCCAAGGGATTTCTTTCTCACCTCACCTCCCTAATTTATGACAGCATCTTGCAGAAGAGATACTGTGCCAAGCAGAGAGTAAGCCCATGGGAAAATAGTATGAGGACACCATTAAAAGAGAAACAACAAGGCTCTGTAGAATCAGAAATATGAACTGCCTTGGCCACATGTGTTTCTCAAGTATATACACCTCCCTAGTGGCATACTCTTTTTGTGTATACCACTTTTCCAACTGAAGCTATATTTTATTTATGGGAGAATATAACATAAGTTTATAGAGGGAATATTTCCTTACTACTGATTGTGCTATGCCATTTCATCAAACTGCTTTGCTTTGAGTTAAATGAATCAACTCTCTGACCACTGAAGGTAAACCCATAGGTGCTCATGAGTTTGAGCATTTTGCTTTGAATCTGAGGTAGTCAATGCAACCTAGGAGTGCAAATGCGGATGGGGCAGAACCAAAGATGGGATATTTGTATGGGATATTTGAGGTGCTTACTAAGGAAAATCAGAATTTTTTTTCCGTTCCAGAAAAAAATCAGTTTTCTGAGATGTTTCCTTTAAAAAGTCAGATCATATTTTTTTCTGAAATAACTTTTATACAGTTGAATGCTTCAGTACTAAATCTATTACATTACTGTGGTCATTATGAATATGCATACTATTAAGCAGTGTGGGTGCTATATTACTAATGCCTAGATATGCACCTGTAACAATTTTTTTTTGATTCATCCGTAATATTTTTCTTTTAAAAATTTCCCTTGGAATCAATCCAGACTGCTTGCTTGTGACATAAATGTAGTTAGCTTGTCTGAGATATCGAGGAAAACCTGAGTTCAAATTCTATGTTATGTGCAAGTCACTTAACCTGTCTGCCTCAGTTTCCTTATCTATAAAATGTGAGGATAAAATGAAATAATATTTGCAAAGCACTATGTAAATGCAGGTTATTATTATTGTTGTTGTTACCATGACTTATATATGGACTGTGAATCCATACAATAATATCTGCATGATGATGACCCTACTTTATGCTTCTCTGGGATTTTTTTCTGAGGTTCCTTATTTCCTTTAAGCTACCTGTATGTCCTAGTGAAGAGTGAGTTCATACCTTAATTTGGAATGTCTTATGTACTTATAGGACCCACTAATGTGCTTGAACTGCCCATTAGCATTACTGTCCAAAGGAAAGAAATATAGTGGGAGCTAAGTATGTATATAGATTCTGAGAAGGAAATCAAGATGACTTGATACACATACAGCTCAAAATAACAACTTTGGTTTTCAAAGGGAGTTAAAAAGGTTCTTAATTGAAGAGAGAGACCTCTCAAGTGACAATTTTTATCACAGAATTCAGTGTTTCAACACTGAGGATATGGAAAACAGGAAGGGAGTTAATAAATGTTTGCTGAACAAATGGAAATACTACTATTCACTTTCAAGATCTTTATTACTAAACTTTCTCAGTAAAGCAAAATATTCCAAATAACAGAAAATTTACTGTAGATATAACTTTGGATTAACCAATCACTAATGGACATTTCCATTCATGCTACTTCATCTACTCTACTGTCCAATACAATGTTATCTATTCTCAATAGGCTGACCACTTAAACTTCCTGAAATAGTCTTGCAGTTCATTTTTTTCAGTTTCTTGTAAAAATCTGCTCATGTTTCTTTTTCCACTCTCCTTCCCCTCTAAATTTGCTGGGTGACTATCATTATAACATTTTAGTCACTGTCAATTTATTTCACAGTTCACTGAATGGGGTTGTAGCAGAAATGGAGGAACATGGTATAGGACCAAGCATATTTTAGTGACTACTATGTGCCAGGTCCTTTGCTAAGTGATTTCTACAAACATTTCATTTAATCCACAACAACTCTGTAAGGTCAATGCTATTATCATCTCCATTTTACAAGTGGGGAAACCTCACAACAACTTTGCAAGGTAGGTGCTTTTATCATCTCCGTTTTACAATTGAGGAAACTGAGTCAAACAGAGGTTAAGCTACTTGCTCAGGGTCATACACACAGTGTCTGAGGCAAAATTTGAATTCAGCTTTTCCTTCTAGGCCTAGCACTCTATGCACTGTGACACTAGCTTACCTCAAAAACCTTTCACAAAATTTAACAGTTAAAGAACATGTTTGTTTTGCATGTAATTTTATATAATTAGGCTCATCTTTTTAAAGTTTATTAACTTTAAGTCTTTACTTTTATTAACAAAATTCTTTATTTTGACAACTACCAGTCAAAATAAAAGAAAAACTAGCATGTAGCACTTTACCAACTGTAAAGCTCTGGTACCTGAGATATCTAATCTTCTATCATTCCCCAAACCCAAATATACATTTCATAGCTAATAAAACAGACTATAGAATTTAACAAGTTTTGGAAACTGTATTGACCAGTTCAACTAAGTAGAATAAATACAGAGGAAAAAAATCTTTCTTCAAACCTTCATGTATGAGAAAGATTTTTAACTACTCTCCAGTTGTTTCCTACAATTCACTGTAGAAAGAACACCAAATTTTAAATCAAAAGACCTGGGTGCAAATCTATAACTGCTATCAAGTCCAACTTTTAAACCCGTAATATTTAATAATAAAAGTCCTATGTCATTTGACATTCTTACTATAGGTATACTTTACACTTACATTACTGTGAGAATATTCATCCTTTATGTTCTCAGTGCTAATTCAATCAACTCTTATTAATAAAGTATTGAAGATTTTCAAAAAAGAGGTTTATATTCATTTAGGGAATATTACACCAAATCAATGTGACCAAGTTAAAAATTCAGAAACACTGGCAGCCTAAAGTGATCAATCAAATTCAGTAAGGAATAGGGATAGAAACTGAATCTGTCAACATCACTGGTGTCCTGAGGAATAACCTCTACCAACATAAACTGTCAATTTCTATGCACCTCAGAGTCTTAGAGAGCTACCTATACCAGATATGTCCAGGTTCACATAGACAGTACATGTCAAAAGTGAGACTCGAAGCCACTAAGTTTAAAGGTCAGTTCTCTACTTATTGCACCAAACTACCAACCATAAAATAATAGTAAATCTAATAATTAAATCTTAAAAAGGATAAATATTATGTATATGTATTTGTACACACACGCACGCACACACGCACACACGCGCACACACACACACACATAATTCAACATTGGTCTAGACAACAGTCCATAAGAAAAATGATCTGCGGGTATAAATGGACAAGCTCAGTTTAAGTTACCAGAGGGACAAAGACTGGCAGTGACTGCTTTTGATCTTGTGTCTTGTCTTTTGCTCACAGTGGCTGATGAACATTACAGAAATTTAATAGATGAACCATGAATTAACAAAATGAGCTAATGCTAGCTTCAGACTGCTCTAAAGGATGCAGAAAAGCTCTCAGCAATGTAAGGTGATAGATAACAAATATAAAGTGCTAGCTCTTTATTTTAGACAGATACTACTTGTTATATTAAAGAAAGATCCTTTTACGCCTATATTTGATGGTTTTGTTTTGTTTTGTTTTTTAGGAAGTGGTACTTTTTTCTTGTACATGAACAATACTGTAAAGACAAACAAGGAATTCATAACTGATGAACAGTTACAAACTATGATTCCAGAGAATTAATGAAGAACCTTAGCGCAGTGCCTGGTACAGAGAAGGTGCTTAATAAATGCTGATGGATTGAATTATACTGTCCACTCCCTGACAGATATATGAAAAGATTCAGAGTACTGAATGAAATGTTTTTTTGAACATGGCCAATGGAGTGAATTTGTTTGGCTTGAATATGAACACTTAATGTAGTTTTTTTCTTTGTTTCCATTCTCAGGGAAGGTGGGGAGGAGGGGAAAGAGAGAAAAGAGATTTTTGTTGAGCAATAAAAAATTAGGATTTTTAAAAAGAGTAAGATGATATATAGCTCTGCTGTATTCCATATAACACTCCCCAGTCAGAACATACATGAAGGTCTATTTTTCCATGCCATTTAAAAAAAAACGTAATAATGACAAACGGGAATACAAGCAAAAGACAGAAACCAGGATAATGAAGGGTTTACAGACCAGGGCATACTAGGATCAACTGGAGAAATGGAAATAATTTAGCCTAAAGAAGACTTATGAGGGAACAGAACCACCATAATTCAAGTATTTCAAAGGTGGGCAAGTTAGAAAGTTGTCCCACGTGAAATGGGCTTCCTTAGGAAGTGATGGGTTAACCTCTGTTACTGGAAGTTTGCATGCAAAGGCTAGATGATGAATTGATTTTTGGTCACATAAGAGCTGAGAAAGATTTTCCTTGAGTTCTTTCAATTCGTATTCTATAATACATGTTTTAAAATTCTCTAATAAAAAGTCACCTAAGACTTATTTAAACTGAAGCCTTTTAAAATGGAACTTAAAAGAAAAGTTTTGATAATTATATTTCAATATAATTGTTAGTATTTTATATATTAAAAATATTACTCTATGAAGATGAGTCCATTGCACCAAAAAGGTTAAGGACCCAATCTAAATGGCTAAATGATTGACCAGTAAACAGAAGGAATAAGCTTCTCCTAAAAATTAGAACTGTCTAAAGTGAAAAACGCTGCATCAGAAGAAGATTCTCTTTTGTTTGAGGTCTTCATTCAATAGCTAGAAAGCAACTTTCTCCAAGGCTTCTTAAACTTTTCCCACTTCTGACCCCTCCAGCACTCCTTGAACTTTGGGTTGCAACTGAACTAGATGACTATTAAAGTCCTTTTCAACACAGATTCTCTTAAACTTTCACTGTGTCTCCCCTTCCTACTTGAAATATATTTAAACTGCTGGTGTATCTTCCCATTTCATGACTAGGGCATTTTAAATGAGGAACAAATGAGAATGAAACACCAATAGACAACAAAGCACTAACACTATGACTAAAAAATTATACATTTAAACCTTAAACATCAAGGAAACCAATAAAATCTTTAATTTGTGAGTAGTATTCAAATGATTTTCATAGTAATGTAGCATTTGTGCAATTTTCCTGTTCTTTCATATTCAATACATTTAAATATAAATTATGATTATATAGTCTATACACTATTTCTATTAACTTTGATATTTAATAAAACTCTCTATAGAATTTCTCATATTTGCCAGGTTCATCAATTTTGATACCACAGTACAGTATTCTAATATAGTTATATAAGACTAATTCAGCTATACCCCAACTGCTTGGCACTGAACTTATTTTCAACATTTTTATGCTAAGAAATAATGTTGTTTCAAATGTCTTTGAATGTATATAGCTTTGCTTTAACAGTAATTTCTAGGAATGTCCAAAAAGTATGATTTTTCTTTTAATTTTTATGGAATATTACTGTCTTCCACTCCCAATTTTAACATGTAATTAACATATAGCACCATGACTGAATCTGTTGCTCTATAGCCCTCATGTTTTTTAAAGTAATTTTTTTTAGATATTTGCAGTTTTGGTAGCTATGGTGTACCACTTACATTAATTTGCATTTTCACTGATTATTAGTGAACCTGAACATTTTTAAGTTATTAAAATTTATATATCTTCTATAAATTGTTCACAGTTCTTTGACATTTTTATCAGATTGGGTAATTCTGCTGAATACTTTTGTTGGCACCTTAAGGATGTTATAATTTGTGTTACATTTACCATAAATATTTTTTCCAGGCTGCAGTTTTCCTTTCCAAATAAATTATTTTATTTCTTTCTATATAGATATTGTTCAGTTTGTATGTTAACAGCATTTATTTGTCTTGTCCAAAATAACTTCTTTTTATATGATGAATAAACTGCTAACACTCATCCCCAAAAGGATATATATCATCTCACTGTTTTTTTAGTTTATTTTTCAATATTTAAGTCTATCACCTAGCTAGAATTTAACATAGCATATAGTGAGAAATACTTTTTTGTTTTTGGTCATACTGCTAACCACTATATAATCTAATACCAATTCTTATATCTAATTGGTCTGATGGCAACAGTTGCATTTCTGTTCATTTATCTTATATTTTTTGTGTAGTAGCACACAGTTTGAGAGTCAAATACCATAAAAGTGCTCAATGAGCTAACCACTCCCCTTCTGCAGAATGTCTCGTGACATTCATTTCTTTTTCCTAGTTTTTTTGATTGATTTGCATTAAATCTATAAATTGATGTCAAGACTACAGTCATCGTTACATTGATTTCTACATTATAAAAGTTCTGCACATCATTCAGATTGTTTATATCTTCTTTTATATCTATATGTACCGTTTAATGGTTGTCTTTATACAGCGTATATCTAGAAAAAGTAATGATTTCAAAGGGGGGGACACAAATAGGCAGACACTTTATAATTTGTATCTTGAAATAATTAAAGATAGCAAAAGACATACTTAAATATTGCTAAAAGAATTATTAGGATATTAAATCTTATTGGCATAGTAATCTGTTATTTTATTATAGATTACAGGAAAAAAACACTTTCCTTTATAAAAATTAAAAGAAAAGTCATAGTGTCTTTTCCATGGGACAATATTATTATACATAAATGGAAAGTATTATGAAAAAGCAAAGATGTAGATTCAAAGGTTGTTCATAGTACAGTGCCCAGCAAAGTAAGATAGCTCTCTGCATAGATTCTTAACTTATTGATTTATCTTTTATCTCATCATTTCAGTAAAAACAATTATTATTCCCTTGAGACTACTAAAATTTCTAGCTATACTTCCATATCATGTCTTTAAGTGCTTTCCCCTGATTATTGTAGTTGTCATCATTCCCAATACTATAATAAGCAGAAGTAGAAATAGCGAGCGTCTTTGTTTTACATATTTTTAGTGGGATTCTCCCCATGATCCAGTATTAGGATTGCCTCAAGGCTAATTCACACAAACCTATACACCAAATCAAAATGAGGATTATGAGGAAATTTAAGAATCATCTGATCTAAAAAGAAATAGAATCTTGCCCAAAATGTCACAATGGTAGCAGGAAATAAAGTCAGAATTTAACCCCAGGTTAATTCTAACTTCAAATCCATCACTCTTCCAAATGCACTAATACTCCTATCTTTAATTGACTATAAGATGAAACTTCATAGAAAATGGTTAATAATTCTGAAGTTCTGATACCTTTAAACCAACATTCTATTACAAAATAAATTTTGAGTAGCCATTAACATTATATATCATACACCAAAAGAACACATATTTTGGCAAAAATTCATTTTAGGCTGACTTACCATTGAAATGCATTGTAATGGAAGTAGACCAAACCAAGGCCATATAAAAAGGCAGCATTCTGTAAAGAAAAGATTTTTTTTTTTTTAGAAAGGCATACAGAACTCACATTTTAGAAATCCATATTTTTTAGCAACGAATATAAGTGCATGAAGTTTTCTTGCATAATATACCATTCTTAATGAATTCATAAATGACATAGGGATGAGAAAAAAGGCAGAGAAAAAAGGCAGAGGAAAACAGGAGTCCAAAAATCACTACAGTGAAAACCTAGTGGAATAAGATTATATCTTACCACATACTTTTCCAAACTTTTTAGTTTGATTTTTTTTTTAAAATCAGCAGCAGCAACATGCCCTGAAGTCAAGAGAAAAATTCTGAATTCTTTTCATGGATTAAGTCTTGATCGCACCCTCTATTTTAAGACTGAATTTAATTAAGAAACAGCAGAACAAAGTTCAAGGAGCATATATTCTTAATAACCCTGTTCTATACTTTTTGCACTCTCTACATGTTTCAAATTCAATTTCATGTCCCCAGCATCAAGATGATTTTATCAAAGGAAAGAATAAATGTATTAGGAACTAGAAAATGTATTATAAACCCAAAAATATTTTCAGAAAAGCCAGAAATTTGCTGGAACTTACTGCTGATGAAGAAAAAACAAAATGTGGAGCAAGGGTTTATTTACAATGTTGAAAAAGTGGTAACTTGTTTGAGTATGTGCTATAAAGTATTAGTATAAATCATTTTTCTGCCAGAATGCTTTCTATTATTGATAAACAGTGAATCTGTATGCCAGCACTCAGGATTGTTGAGTTTTTAACAAATGATAAATTTGAATTTTTGGATACAGCTGCTATGAAGGGGGAGGGGTAGGGAGAGGTAGAGAAGGGAAGGAGAGAAGAGAAGGAAACCCTTGTAATAAATATGTGAAGTCAAGCAAAACACATTCTCCTATCCAAAAATGTATTTCATTCTACATATTCACCTTCCTGTTCAAAGTAAAATAAGCATTTTTTATCATTGGTCCCCCAGGATGACCATGATTGATCACTGAATTGGAAGGAATTCTCAAATCTTTCAAAATTGTTCAGTTTTATAGTGCTATTGTTACAGTATCAACTGCTTTCTGGGTTCTGCTCATTTCACTTTGCATCAGTTTATACAAGTCTTCATCATTTTTTTTTACAACACAATGGCATTTCATTACATTCATTACATTTGAATAGTCATTCTACTCAGGTCAACCCAGGCATTATACTAAATGCTAGTTTCCAGCTTCTTATAAGTACTAGAAAGAGCTGTTATAAGTATTTCTGTGTGTTTTAGGAACTCTCCTCTTTCTTTGTTCTCTTTGGGGTACAGCCCTAGTTATGATATTGCTGGGTCAATAGATATGCACAGTTGAATAACTTTTTGGCATACTTCCAAATTAACACTGCTGTACCTGTGTTCTCATGCCTGCTCCGAAATGTGTAATTTTCATGTGTCAACTTTGTCTGACGGGTGTGAAGTTGAACCTCAGAGTTGCTCTAATTGACATTTCTCCAATTATAAGTAATTTGGAGCATTTTCTCTTATAGTTTTAGACAGCTATAGAGAGATTCCTTTGCCTATTCATATTCTTTGACCATTTATCAATTGGACAATGGATCTTGTTCTTGTAAATTTCAACCAGTTCTCATTTTCCTTGGAAATGAGACCTTTAGGGGCAGCTAGGTGGCACAGTGGATAGAGCACCAGCCCTGGATTCAGGAGGACCTGAGTTCAAATCCGGCCTCAGACATGTAACACTTACTAGCTGTGTGACCTTGGGCAAGTCACTTAACCCCAAATGCCTCACCAATCACCAAAAAAAATAAAATAAAATAAAATAAAAATGAGACCTTTAGCAAAGAAACTTGCTGCAAGAATTGGTGAGGAGGGCAGCTACATAGATAGGTTCTCCTGACTCGGGGGGTGCTTTGAGTTCAAATCAGCCTCAGATACATGACACTTACTAGCTGTGTGACCCTGGACAAGTCATTTAACCCCAACTGCCCCCCCCCAAAAGTTTACGTAAAACAAAAAAAAAAAGGAATTTGGGGGGAATTTTTGTTAAAAGACATGTTATTGAATAGGATGAGAGTGAATAACAGAATTAACTGTGCCAACTATCAAGGGAAAAGGAGATGGTGGTTATGATGACATAAGTACATAAATGAAAATCACATCTAAAGTCATCTATGTTGATTTAGTGTCATAAATTGGATCCCAACCAATACCTACTTATCTAAAAGAACCCAAAGACCCAGGTAGTAATGATAAAAATTATTAGTTCACAAGTCTCAAATCCCATCAAGTATAGTAAATCTTCCTGTGCATAGTAATGTTTTATAAAAACATACAGAACTATAATACAGAAATAAGGAAAGGGAAACGACATTCCCTCCAGTTTTACAGGGGGAATTACAAAACAATAAACACTTCACACTTAAAAAACATTAATTTGAAAATTAAAAGATCAAAATAATAATATCTAGAACTGAAATGTACAACCTCTTCATTTTAAATAAGCAAAGTAGGGCTCAGAAATTAAATCATATGTCTAAGTTGAGGGGTCATCAGGAGTTATAATTAGTAGTACTGTCATTCTAGATCCTTTGTTTTTTTCTACTCAATCGCTTTGTTTCCATCCTAAATTAATACATGATTTGAGCTTAAGACTACTTATTGAAAAACACAAATATATTAATAAAAGTCACATGGGTAACTCATTTTACCACTCTGGGCCTCAGTTTCTTCATTTGTAAAATGGAAAGGTTGGACCAGACAGCCTCTAAGATCCCTTCTAGCTCTCAGTTTATGAAACTAATAGGCAAGTTTTTTAGCCATGTTATACAGTAAAAAGAAATTAACAGCTACAACAGTTCCTTAAGTTTCTTATTGTATTCTAGGTTTGCTGTCACTCTATTTTTTTTTAAAGTATCTGAACACAAGGCCCTTATGGCTTAAATGACTTGAGAACATTTTTCTTTACAGTATGAATGAGTCACACTTATGATCACATCAGAAAGTTGAAATAAAGGCAAAAACCTGAAGAACTGAAGAACACAGGAAAAGGCTTGAAAAATAAAGTGATGATTTGGGAAGTGAACAGCTGGGTTTTAAATTCTGAGACCATAAAACAATAAGCTTTGGCAAAAGAAATGAGTACACACATCTACTAACAAAGGTTGGTAAAAATGGATAAACTTCAGAGTTTTCCAAATTTAATCAAGAGGGTTTAAATTAAAAAAGAAATTACCTACATATATTTACCAAGACATGCTGCACAATTATCTATTAGGATTATTAGGCATAAAGAATAATATTAAAGGCACTATTGGTTACAAGAGAAAAAAAAATCAAAGAGCATACATGTTTCAGGTGAACACAAATTTGCAATACTGGAAATAAGCAAAATGAATCAGAGGATTCTAATGTTAGGAGCCAAATTTAAGCTCATAAGTATCACTGTAATTGATGTTTCTGGAAGGAATACTCTAAAGAAGAAGAGGAGACAAAAGTACTGCCTATGGGTTTAACAGATAAATGTCAAGAAATACAAATTATAATAACCAAATGAAATCACACTCTAATCACTAATGGTAAGAGAACTGAGAATTAAAATAACTCTTAAGTTCCTCCCATTTCTAATCTGAAAATTTCCTCTGCCACTATCACTTAGCAAAACCTCCTCTGAGGTTCACTATATCCATAAAGAGGCAGCTAGGTGAAGCAAGGGATAGGGATGTAGATCTGGAGGAAGTAAGACCAGAGTTCAAATCTAGCCTCAGTTTTCTCAACTGTAAAGTAAGGATAATAATAGCACCCATCTTTCCCAGGTTGTTGTGAAAATCAAATGAGATATTTATTAAGTACTTAGCACAGTGCCTCATACATAATAGACACTTAATAAATGTTTGTTCTCTTCCCCCTTCTCTAATTTTTGTTTCCCACTATGTAATAATTTCTTTCCTGTTATTTGTAATATCTTCTCATTCAGATTCTGGTGACAGATCACCTAACAGTTACAGAATGTTCTCTGTCCTTAATCCAGAAATTCAGTATTTTCCTCATAGAATCTCTACCCCAAAACCTGCCACACTAGGGTGTACCATTTCTGTGATCAAGAATTATAAAATTCATCAAACAACTATAATTTCTTATCATTCCATCTTTCCCTATGAATTATTCTTCCTAAAATTGCTATGAGAAACTAAATCAAGATGACAGAGTAAAAGAAGCACTACAGCCCAACTATCCCAACATTACCCTCCAAAGAACTTTAAAATGACATCTCAAGTAAAATTCTATACTGGCAGAGCCAAGAAAAGGGGAAATGAAACATTTTTCCAGCCTAACACAACTTAGGAAATGGGGACTTGGGGTGGGGAGGAGGAGAAAGGGAGTATGAGAGGCAGATGTGACAGCAGCAGCAGTTTTAAGAAGTTTCAGCCCAGAAACTGCAAGGGGACTGGGTAACTGGGTGGAAAGAGACTGATCCGTGAGCACTGTGGGTAAGAACAGGGCTGTATGGCAACTTCACTGTCCATATACAGTTTCAGGTCTCAGTTACAGGGAAAGGGAAGAGCACTTGGGAGAGGGCAGCAGGGAACCTGGCCAGAGGTCCAGGGCCTATATATAGGACACCCACTGGCACTAGCATCATCTGCAAGTACACACCAAAATTTGTGGGATACAGCCAAAGCAGAGAAATTGCATCTCTTTAAATGCTTATATCAATAACATAAAGAAAGAATAGATCAATGAACTGAGTATGCAGCTTAAAAACACCACCAAAACAAAAACAAAAAGGAAAAAGAACAAATTTTTAAAACCTTTTATTAAGACACCAAAATTGAAATCCATAAAACAAAGGCAGAGAATAAAAATGAAATTTTTTAAAAAAAATTAACTAATAAGAATAGTAGCAGATTTTTAAAAAATGCATTAAATTAGATAATACACCACTGCTTAATTTGATGGGGAAAAAAAAGACAAATCACCAATATCAAAAGTGAAAAGATAAATCCACCAATGAAGATGAAATTAAAGCAATTATTCGGTGCTATCTTGGCAAATAATATGTCAATAAAATTAACAATCTAAGTGAACTGGATGATTATTTTAAAAAATACAAATTACCCGGATTAACAGAAAAGGAAATAGAATACTTAAATAATCATATGATAGAAACAGAAATTGAACAAGTCAAAAATGAGTTCCCTAAGAAAAAGTCCCCAGAAACAGAGAGATTTACAAGTGATTTTCGCAAATCATTTAAGAAATAATTAATTCCAACCTATCTGAAAAAAGAGGTAAAGGAGACCTACCAAATTCCTTCTATGAACACAACTATGGTTTTGATACCTATATCAGGAGAACAAAAAGGGTGAAAGAAAACTATAAGTCAATTTCCCTAAGCAATATTAATGCAAATATTTCAGCTAAAATACTAGGAAGGAGATCACAGCAGTGTATCACAAAAACCATGTTATGACCAGGTGGGATTTGTATCAGGAATGCAGGGTTAGTTATTAAGAATACTATCAGTATAATTAACCATATCAATAACAAAAGCAATAAAAATGACATGATAATGCCAATAAGATGCAGAAAAAGCTTTCAAAAAAATTTAACACCAATTCCTATTAAAAACACCAAAAAGCAGAGGAAGACATGGAGCCTTTCTTAAAATAGTATGTATCTAAAATCTAGAGCAAGCATGATCTGTAATGGGAATAAACTAGAAGCCTTTCCAATAAAATCAAGAGTGAAGCAAGGATTTCCATTATCACCACTATTACTTGATATTGTAGTAGAAATGTTAGCAACAGAAATAAGAAAAGTAAAAGAAACTGAAGGAATAAGAATAAATAACAAGGAAACAAAACTATCACTCTCTGCAGATGATATGATGGTTTACTTAGAGAACCTGAGAAAATCACCTAAAAAACTAGTTGAAACAATAAACTTTTGGGAAGTTGCAGGATATAAAATAAACCCACATAAATTATCACATTTCTATATATTAAAACCAAACCCAGAAAGAAGAGATGGAGAAAACTCCATTTAAAATAACTGTAAACAGTATAAAATACTTGGGAGTCTATCTGCTGAGACAAACCCAGGAACTATAAGAACACAATTACAAAACATCTTTTTATACAAATAAAGATATCTAAACAATTGGAGAAATATTAATTGCTCATGGGTAGGTTGAGCCAATATAATAAAAATTGACTATTCTATCCAAATCAATTTACTTATTCAGTGCCATACCAAACTACCAAGAATTATTTTATAGAGTTAGAAAAAAAAAACAAAATCCATCATCTGAAACAAAAGGTGAAGAATATCAAGAGAATCAATGAAAAAGTGAAGGAAGGGAAAACTAGCAGTATCAGATTTCAAATTTTATTACAAAGTGATTATCATCACATTCCACCTAAGAAATAGAGTAGTAGATCAGTGGAATAGATTAGGTAGTCAATGTACATTAGTAAATGAATATTAATAATTTAGTGTTTGATGAACTGAAAGATCCTGGCTTTTGAGGCAAGAACTCACTATTCGACAAATACTGCTGAAAAAACTGGAAAGCAGTTCGGCAGAAATGGCACAGATCAACATCTCACACTAAATACAAGAATAATCTCAAAACAAATGTGATTTAAAGGGTGGCATCAAAAGCAAATTAGGAAAACATTAAAAAAAAAAGTTAAACTGTCAGATCTATGGATAAGGGCAGAGTTTATAAGTGGGTAAGAAAGGATCATAGGCCATAAAATGGATTAATTTTGATTACATGAAATTAAAAAGGTTTTGCACAAAGAAAGATAATGCTCTCCAAAATTAGAATGAAAGCAGGAAACTGGGAGAAAAATTTATAGTAAGTTTCTCTGATAAAGGTCTCATTTTTCAAATATATAGGAAAGCAAACCAAATTTATAAAACTAAGAGCTACTCCACAATGATCAAAAGATATGTTTCAGAAGAAGAAATCAAACCCACTGATAATCATATGAAAATGTGTTCTAAATCACTATTGATTAGAGAAATGCAAAGTGAAACAACTCTGAGGTATCACTTCACACCCACCAGATAGGTTAACAAGACAGAAAAGGAAAATGACGAATGCTGGAAGGGATGTGGAATATTAGGGACATTAATGCACTGTTAGTGGAGTTGTGAACTGGTCCAACCACTCAATTTGGACTATTCGAAACTATGCCTAAGAGACTATAAAACTGCCTATATCGAGGGGAGCTAGATGGCACAGTGGAGAGAGTTCCAGGCCTGGAGTCAAAAAGACCTGAATTCCAATCCAGCCTGAGACACTTTCCCTTAACCCTGTTCGCCTCAGTTTCCTCATCTACAAAATGAGCCAAAGAAGGAAATGTCAAAAGCATTCCAGTATGTTTGCCAGGAAAACTCCAAAAGCGATCACAAAGAGCCTAAAAATGACTAAACATTAGCTCTTTGACCAGCAAAATATTACTACTAGGTCTGTATCCGAAAGAGACCAAAGAAAAAGGAAAAGGACCTATATGTACAAAAAAAAATGTACATGGGCTCCTTTTGAGGTGGTAAGGAATTTGAAATTGAGTGAATGCCCATCGATTGGGGAATGAATAAACAAGCCATCGTGTATGATTGTGATGGAATACTATTGTGCTATAAGAAATGATTAGCCCAATGCTTTCAGAAAAACCTGGGAAGATTTATATGAACTGATACAAAGCAAAGTGAGCAGAGCCAGGAGAACACTGTACACAATAACAGCAATATTGAAATGATGACAAACTATGAAAGAGTTACTCTAGTGCTATCTGCATCCATAGGGAGAACTCTGAATGCAGACTGAAGCATACTTTTTTCACTTACTTTATTTTTCTTGGTATTTTTTTGGGGGGAGGGGAAGTGATGGGAGAGGGTACCCAGGGGATGTGTACACAGCATAGCTAATCTGGAAATGTATCTTGCATCACTTCAATATATAATTTATATCATAGTTTGTCTTTTCAATGCATGAGAGAGGGGACTGGAGTGAGAAAATTTGGAACTGAAAATGTAAAAAAAAAAATTGTTAAAATAAAATAAGAGATATTGGATAGAAAGATAGATAAATAGGGAGATAGAGAGACAAAACAAGCCTATTTTTTATCCTTACTATGATTTCCAATGCAATCAGAGAACTTTAAGAGCTGGCACTGATCTCAGTGGCCATTTAGCTCAAGCAACATATGAAAAGAATGCCCACTACCTGACAAGTATCATCCAACCTCTGCCTTAAGACATAAAAAAGGAAGAAATCCAACCCATTCCACTTTTGTACAGCTCCAATCGTTAGGAAATTTTTTCCTGACATCAGGACTACATCCCTCTGTTGTTTTTAGTTGACTTCCAAGGCCAACAAGACCAAGTATAATTCCTCTCTCTGTAAAAGAGTACCTCAGATAGCTGAACACAGCTCTCATGTCCCCAGTCTTCTCTCCTCTAGGTTAGCATGCCATATTCTCTCAACCTCACGATGTAAGTCTTTACCATCCTGGTTGCCTTCTTCTAGACATTTTCTACCTTATCAATGTCCTTCTTAAATTGTAGCACTCAGAACTGTAATACTTAGATGAGGTTTAACAAAGTGGAGAGTACAGAGGGATTATCACAACCCTATTCCTAGGAGCCATACCTCTCATACCCACCTCTCAAGACTGCCTCCCTGCTCCACCCACTTGGCCTCTCCATTTTGTGAAGTGATCCAAAGCAACCCTCATTCCTCTCCTGGCCCTATTCCTCACTTCCTGGTGCTGAATAAGTTCTTTGAGGGTAAACACAGCCATTCTTTTTGCTAATATTTGCACTTTCAGAACTCAGCACAGCGCCTGACACACAATAGAAGGCACAGTCATCAAAACATAGAAAAATAGAACTCTGAGAAAGAAAATGTAAATAGGAGTGTGGGAAATCAATCACAGACTGACACAAATGACATTATTTAGTAGTAATGGTATATTTCAAATATCTAGATATTTACTTGCCCAAAGTAGAGCAGCAAATAACTTCTTGGCTTACCCTTGCAAAAGGTGGAAGAAGCAATAAGGAGTACTTCTGTTCTGGACTAGAAAAATCATAGAAGATTTAGGGACAAATATATCTACGATTGAGGAGAAAACAAAATCTGACCTGCCTCCTACGAGAGACAACTGTGACAGAGTGCATAGGATCTGGCCCCGAAGTTAAGAATACCTACATTCATATCGTCACCCTGAAATATACAGGCAATATGACTGATTCTGGCAAATCTTTCAACCTTTCAGAAACTCAGGCTACTTACTTCTGTAATATTACATGTTGATCTGCACTGGTAGAGAAAATACCCTTATCACCTAACATTCCATTGGTGGAGACAACAAACATATACATGGGTGTGTACAAAATAGACAGAAGGTGATGGAAATGAAATGAGCTTAGGAGATAGGATTTCGAACAGCTTCATTTAAGAAGATTGAAAGAACGGGGGGGGGGGGGGGGGCGGCAGCAGAGAAGAGGAAAGAAGAAACAGGAAAAACATGAGAAATACATTCCATGAGTGGCAATGAAGAATAGCAGAAAGGCCAAATTGACAGGAAAGAATGTGCAAGGAAGGAGAAAATGTAAGAAGACTGAAAAATATGTTTGGGTCAGGTTGTAAAAGATTTTAAAAACCAAATAGAGGAGTTTCTATTTGCTTCTAGAAGTGACAGACAGCCAGTGAATTTATTAAAAACAGGAATCACATGGTCAAACCTATACTTGAAGAAAATCACTGGTGGGTGTGTAAGGAATGGAATGGAAAGAGACACCAATTAGGAATAGTCTACAGGAGAGGTAGTAAAAATGATTTGTGTATATGTTTAAATTTTTAAGTTTTATATCCTACACAGGGAAGCCAGCCTTGGCAAATAAACACCATAGCCTCTAAACAAATATACTTTGAAATGGGTGGATAAAAAGATCCATTTTTTTTTTTCATTTCCAACTATTAATCTGGGTTTTTCTGGGACATCTACTGGATTTCACGCAACAGATCTTTTCTATGCACTATGCCTACAATAAGAGTATTCAGAAGAGAATAGAAGAAAGTATTTTCATGAAATTCCATACTAGAATCTTCCCAAAGGCAGTAAAGATCCTGGAAAATTTGGTAGCTAGGTGGCACAGTGGATAGAGTGCCAGGCCTACAAGTAAGGAAGATTCATCCTTCTTAGTTCAAATGTGGCCTGAGACACTTACTAGCTGTGTGACCCTGGGCTTAAACAAAACAGTAATTTATAACAAACTTTTCCTTCATGGGATTTTGAAGATTTTTATCCATTTAAAATCATTAATCTTGAGTTCCTTAAGGAGATACCAGAAAAGGCCAAAGATTACAAAAATAAGGCAAATTTGAAGAACAGTTAGTCTAGATGCAAAGAAGCCTGAGCAACCTTTAATCTTAAAGGATTAGTGTTTTCAGTTTTCCATAAATGAGACGACAGGATCTCTCCTAGACTCTGGATTTAGTAGAACTTTACTTAGTCCAAATATTCAGGGTTGTTGATAGATACAAAGCCAGCAGGAATAAATTCTAAGAACAAAAATGGCTTCAGATGAGTTTCTGTTAGAAAACCATGTTAATTGCTGTGTGGTCTCTCACATTCTATGTGATTTTAGATTTAATTATTATTCTGTATTTTCAGGATCATCTCTTTTTTATTTTCTTTCTTTTTTTATGCAATTGGGGTGAAGTGACTTGCTCAGGGTCACACAACTAGTAAGGGTCTGAGGCTAGATTTGAACTCAGATCCTCCTGACTTCAGGGCCAGTGCTCTATCTACTGCACCACATAGTTGTGCCCTCCCTTCATTTTCTTTTAATACAGATAAAGCATTTATCCTTTTCTAACCTTGTAATTTCTACTATTTTATCATAATTTTTAAAAACTTAGAACTAATGCCTTTGTAGTAACTATTTTTCTATATGCCCTAAGATGCATGTCAATAAGACTCACTGATTCTTTCTATTTTTTTAAAATCAAGAACAATGTTTGAGAGCCCAGTACTTTTAACTAAAAAAAAAAAAACCAAAAACTAGATCAGTGTAAATCTATGTACTTAAAAAGCTCAAGTTTCTAGGGCAGCAAGTCACTTAACCCCTATTGCCTCCAAAATTTAAAAATAAAAAGTTTCTGTAGTTCAGGTCCCTTTCTGATTCTTTGTCTCTCTAGCTCCTCCTCCTCATTTAAGATCAATCATATGCCTTCCTTCACTATCTTCTCGTTCACCTCCATCTCAAAGAAGAGGTCAGCCCTCTTTCTTCGAAATGCAAACTCCTCCCTATGTTGACAAATGATCTGATTCCATCAAGTCTTCTCCATAGATCTTTAATCTCTTATCTATTGGCTGCTTTCTTAAAGCTTACCAGCCCATGTATCCTTCCATCCTCAAAAAACTCTCTTGATCCATCTCCATTACTTGCAGTCTCCCACCCCACCAATCATCCCCTCCTCCCTGCCTCCCCACTTAACACCATGGTTAAATTTTTTGAAGATGTCTACAAATGTCTCAACTTCCTTTCCTCTCATTCTTTACTCCATTCTATGCAGTCTGACTTCTGACTTAACAGTCAGCTGAAGCTGCTCTCATAGTCATCAATGATTTCTTAATTTTCAAAGATAATGGTCTTTTCACAATCCTCATTTTTACTGACCTCTCTGCAAGCTCTGACACTGCTGATGGTGAGAAGATAACCTCTTCTTAATACTTACTTCCTAGGTTTTCCTGAAAATATTGGCTCCTGGCTCTCCTATAACATATTTGATTGCTCTTTCTCAGTCTCTTTTCCTTCCTGGATCTTCTTCCATGTCATGCCCACTAACCACCACTGTTATCTCCCAAGGCTCATCTCTTCTACCTCTACACTATTTCTCTTAGTGATCTTATCATTTCCATGTGCTATAGATGGTTCTCAGATCTACTTATCTCGTCTTACCCTCTATCATTCATGACCTCCAGTCTCACATCTTCAACTGCCTATTAGACATCTCAAATTAGATATCTCATAGACGTCTTAAATTCAAGATGTCCAAAACTAAAATTATCTTTCAAGTCCCCCACCAAATGTTCATTTCTTAACTTCTACTTCCCTATTACTGTCAAGGACATATCTCACAGTGACTCAAGCTCAAAATCTAATCGCCATCCTCAACTCCTTACACTTTTCTCACCCCCCATCCCCAAACAACATATCCATTGACCTAGTCAGGTCAATTTTATCTTTGTAACATCTCCCATATACATTACCTTCTCTCTTCTGACACTACCACTACCCTGGTTTAATCCCTCATTACATCACGCCTGAACTACTACAAAAGCTGCTGACTGATCACCCTGCCACAAGTCTCTCCCCACTGTAGTCCATCCTTTATTCAGCTTACCGTATCACCCCTCCCCCAATTCAATAAGCTATAGTGGCTCTCTATGACCTCCAGGTCAAATATAAAAATCCTCTATTTGATATTTCAAAGCTTTTTATAACCTAACCCTTCCTGTCCAATTTTCTTACATTTTACTCCCACCTCACTCCCTAATCCACTGACCCTGGCCCTCTGCTATTTCTCTCACAAGACATCTCTTGACTCTCAGCATTTTGACAGGCTGTCGCCTGGCCTTCATCATTTCTGTCTCTTGACTTCTCTGTGTCCCTTCAGGTCCCGGCCAAAATTCCACTTTCTACATGAAGTCTTTCCTATTCCCCTAAAAGCTAGTGCATTCCAATTTATTATATATCTTATTTGTAGGTAGTTGTTTACAAGTGGTAGCCCCAACGAGAATATAAGCACCTGGTAAGCAGGGACTGTTTTGGGGTTTTTTTTGTATCTCCAGTGCTAAATAAAGTGCCTGGCACATAGTAGGAACTTAATAATTATCTGTCGATAAACATTATTAAGTACCTACTATGTGACTAAAAAACTCAGATACATCTACTGCAGCTTCCTGTTCTTTCCTGTTCTATTGATTCCAGGGCATATAACAAGATTTCCTCTAATTCAAAGCCATGTTCGTGCCTTCAGGATCATTAGATGAATTTCAATTTTCAACATAAACAAGCAAACAGAAACAGCCACACTGGAAATAAATTGGGAGACAGCAGTCTTTGAAGCAAAATGCCTCCAACTCATGATGGCAGGTATCAAATAGAGAAACTATTTCAATTTTTGCTTTTGAATGTTCTGTACTAACATCTGACTTAGAATGGGCAAAAGTCAGGGACTCTGGGATCTGTAAGGAAACAAGGAATAACAAAGATGCCAAAGCTGCTTGCTATAGCTTTCTAACTCAAGGTCTCCTGGCACAGTCAATATAAGTTCCAAAGTCCACTAAAGGGGACAAGACACTGGGAATGCCTGACAAGATAGCAGCCCCATGCATTTTTTAACTACAGGCAATCTTCAATGTATTGCAGTCAAAAAGTTTGGTGATAAATCAAGTAACTATAACTAAGAATATATCTGCCCAAAACAAAAAAACAAAAGAACCCACATACCAGTAATGTCTGGCAAGTAATGTCTGTTTCCAAGGCTAACCACCAAAATTCATAATACAGCTACAATATTATGTATCTTACCTTTTTCTTTTATATCACATCACCATAAAATTGCCGTAACCAACATTTTCAAAATAATGCTATCATACATATTACAATGAAACCCACCTTAAAAGTCACCCAAATCTCACTGTTATGTTATTTAAGAGAGTGGTAAGCCCTCTGATTGATAGGAAGTGGTCGGAGTTCAGAGAGAAATGACTGCTGGGCAGGGACAGAGAAAATGAACCACAAGGGAGTTACTATTTTCCACCTCTCAGAAAATGGTTTCTGGGCAGACCTGAAATATTCTCCTTCCTCTAAGCTACAGCAAGGACATGGCTCAAGGAATACAAGCAAAGAGAAGAACTTAAGAAGGTTAGAGGGTTTGCAGAAGTAACAGTTCACAGAATCACAGTCCAGACTTCAGATATCACCCAATTTAAATCCCTCATTTTACATATGAGTTACTGAGTGATCTGTAATTTATAATCATACAGGTAGGCCAGATGAAGCTTCAGGATTCCAGCCCATTTATAGTGTGATGCTTCTAAAAAGATTTTTTTCTAAGTTTTCAAAGTCTACATATCACTACCTAAAACTTTTCTGCCATTTAACACTGTTGCTATGGAATAAGTTATCTTTTACAAAGATGTATGTTTCATCTAAAAATGGAGTACACCTGCATATTTGCAATGGAAAAATATGTAGCACAATATTTTAAGCACATAGCCTTATTAAGAAGAACATTTTGGAAGTCATGTAGTCCATCCTTCATTATGGGGGGGGGGGGGGGGGTAGGGAACCAGAGAGCTTAAGTGATTTGCCCAAGTAACACAGTTAATAAGAAATAGAGGTAGGATTTGAGTCCATATGCTCTGGTTCCAAATCCATAGTTCGTTCTCTGTATCACATCCTAGCAGGGTCCCTTGAAATAAGCCTGTCAAGAAATTCAATACGGAAAAGTCCTTACTAAGAAAATTTACATTCATAGAACTTTAGAACTAAATGTAATTTTATGAATTATCTAGTGCAATTCACTCATACTATAGACATATTAATTATTCTGGAAAGGAAAATTTGAGATTCAATTAAAACCTTTAGGTATTAAGAACATAAATTCCCCTAAAACCAGAAGTGAACTAGAGCTACATACCAGGAGCTATCAAAGAAGAGATTTCAGCTACTTGGAGACTGGTTAGTACTTCAAGTCTACTACAATGAGTAAAAAGGATCTTGGTCTTCTGCTGCATAAAGTGAGCTGGGCCCAGCCTAGTAGTATTTGATGAAGAGATTAAGAAAAGACAGAATAGAAGGAAACTGCTCTTCCATTAGAAGTCAAAAAGTGACATAGTACTAAAAAGGATGTAAAAGAATACAAAGAGGAGAAAAATTGTGCATACTTCACAACTGTATCTACTTCAATCAACAAGTATTTACCAAGTATTTACCATGGGCCAGATAACTGGGTGGGACACAAAGAAAAAAAGCAAAAATTGGTAAGACCCTCTTGGGGATTACAAACAAAGTAAATACAAACTAAGTATACTTAAAGGAGAACTTACTAATAAATAACAAGGGAACTGCAAAAGCTTCCTGAAGATGAAGTGAGTCTTAAAGGGAAAGACACAGGGGACAACTAGTCCAAAGGCACATATATACAAGAAGGAACATTCTAGGAGTTAAAAGGCAAACAGAACAGTATGGCTGAGAGTGGTAGAGTGGTAGAGAGTACAGTGTAAGAAAACTGAAAAAGTGCTATCAGTCAGTACTGATTAAGGATCTATGTGCCAGACACTTTGTTAAGCACTATGGATCCAAGTACAAAGAATGAAACAATTCCTACTCACATGGAGATTACATCCTAATGGGGGAGACAAGTACATATAAAAAATACATAGCACAAACCCAAGTAAATTAAGACAAATACATCCAAAGTAGTTCATTTTGAACTAGTTTTGGAAGAGGGTCACTATTAACTAATAAAGAGCTTTCAATGCCAAAAAATGTATATTTATATTTATAGTTTTGATGAAAGTGAGAGTGCTGTGATTTTGGGCCAACGGAAGCTAAGTAGAGGTATTTTTTTCTTGTGATAAATCATATGTACTTGTATCTCGTCAGGAATAGTCATAGTCGGCATTAATTTATCCACATTTCCAATGGTCCCCCATTTTCACCTCTGTAACCAAAAGTACAGACCTGTGGGCCTTACCCCCCAAAAAACTGAATTCATCAGTTTAAAAAACAAATGATCTGGATTCTATCAAATAAAGCAAATAAGAGAGGCATGAAAGTGGGAGATAAATATCACCTACAAATAAAACTAGAAAATTAAAACTTACACTTTAGTATTAATTATGAACATTTAAATAATGCTCATGAAAGATGAATCTCCTCTAGTTAGCAAATTATTAGAAATTTCAAATTTCTATGGATTACCTATATAAATAGTTATGCGTCCTTTGCTGTATTTAGCTTTCCACATATTGGCATCAGTACTGAGAGTACTTCATAAATCAGAACCAAATGATGGCTCCAAATGTTAAAGAGACAAACCTATCTAGAAGCAAATTCTCAAGTTTAGAGTGTTAACTAGGAAGACAGAAACATGTCCAATATGTTCCAGTTTTTTAAAAAGCAATCAGACAATATTATGTCACCATTTTATTCTTAAGTGACTTTAAATTAAACCCAATGGATAGTGAAACATTAAGGTGCCTTCTTTAATCAAGGTCACATGCCACATAAGCAAAAGTGATACTTTTTTGCACGCCTCAGGCTCAAGTCATCAGGACAAAGTTATCTTAAACACTGGGGAGTCTGTATTTTCTAAAAATCTTGGTCTTTTGTTCTTATATTACCTACATCTTCCAACATAATCCCTTCCACTTTCAGAGAATTATCCGCTAACTAAGAAAGTTGTTTGGGGCAAGAAGAAATTAAACAACTTTTCCACAGTCACTCAGCCAATGCTTGTCAAAGGTACAACTTGAACCAAGGTCTTCCTGACTCTAAGCATGACTATCATACCACCATAATACCTCACTTTTGTTATTCTCAATTTAACTATGAACAGATGCTTTCATCTTTTAAAAAAGCATACTCAGAGAAAATCCAAAAAAGTAAAATTGGTAATGAGAGAATGTAGTATCCAATACTAAAATAGTAATTGATAACACAACCAATATCACATACTTACTTTATTGCCTCATTTATCAATGGAAACAAATATTAGTGCAAGATTGTTGGGAGAATGCTGACGCAGATGTATGCTAATGTGCTTAAATTTGAATCTGTACCGCTCAAAACTTATAGTCAGAGTAAGAAATTCATCCACTACCATGTATCATATTAAAATGAAGTTAAGAAAATAGGATGACTTGTCAGCATATTCAGTCCTCTTAGAAATAGCATCCAAAAATACAGGAGGATGGTTTCAGACCTCTACGGAAAATAAGGTACATCATTTCAACAAGGTTGGACAACAACTTTCCCACCAACCTTTTCCCCCACAAGGCACAAATACCATGACCACATACTTGAACACTCACATATACTCAACTCTTCATTACTACTTTCCTCACTCCAAAATAACAACCAAAAGGGGTAGGAAGACCGGGAAGGAAAAAATTATTAATTACATAAACTTTGCACCAATACAACTGGTATAATAGATCTAGGCCAACAAATAACATGGAAAGATAAAATAATTCTTCATCTCCCTGCCATCACACCCCTGACTCTAGCAAAGATAAAATGGTCACTGATAAAATTTTATTTTGGGTGTAGCTTAACAGTAATATGCCAAAATCAAGTGGCAAACAGCAGAAATGCAAAGATGCACCAACCTTCCAGTAGTCAGATTGTAAACTGTAGTACCTCTGGTATGCAGATAATGCTGAAAGAAGAAAAAAAAAGTTTTAGAAAACTTAAGACAACATTATAAAGATATCAATAAAAAATTTCAAAAGCCAAAATCAAATTAAAATTAACATATTAAAAAAAGTTTCTTTGGAAAATGCAGGCTTGATGTTACAACTATAAAAGTTTTTTCCACAAAAAACATGAGATAAAATTGTTTATAACATAAAAGACAATATTGTATCTTCTCAGCCCAGTCCAAAGAGGTTAGAGTTGCATAAGAACAGCCCTGACCCAAAAAAGTGCAAAATCTACACTTTTGTTAGGTAGGTCTAAGGCCCAAATCCTCTCAACCTCTCATAACAGATTTTACAAATCCAAGGCTAGACAACTGAACTTAACCTGGTTCTGAAGGGGCCTTTGGATTAAAATGATATAGTGCTTATTTCCTAGAAGCATTCAAAACTGTAACAGATTTTCTAGGCCTATACCTCTCTCACTCCCCACATACCCACACAGCACCCACCTCTGCATTCCAAGAATGTCTTACAATTTAGACTACAAAAGCAGAAGTGCTCTTCATGAGAATTATTCACATAATTATCCATTGAAACCTATAATCTTATCATGATTTCTTTTAAAAAATTACTTTAACCTTGAATCCAAGAATGGCCTCACCAACTTTTTAAAAGTACAAAATTTCTGAAGGTAGTAAATAGTCCTCAAACATTGAGTCTAAAAACACTGGTTTTTATACATATCTTTAGAAAAAGATACATATAGATGTTGATTGGGATGAAGGGGAATAACATCCACTTAGCATGCCTCCAGATAAAGGCTGTCTAAAAAACTAAAGAAACCGCAGACCAGGGAAAAGCAGTTTGGACAACTGAAAAGCATGAACAATCAGTCACGGCTGTAAGGAAATTTAAGGTTTATAAAAGCAATGTTTTCAAAGTGACCCAGTGAGGTAAGCGTATCACAGTATTATCCCTTCAGACCTTCTTGACTAATTCAAATTCAAGTCCCCTGAAATAGTGTCAAAATAGTGTCTACATCATCTTACCTATACACACCACCAATTACAAAGGCATATATACATTATGGACTAGTTTCCAAGTGAGGGACAGTAATAAATCACCCATACTCTCACTTGATCTACATACATATGATAGTAGGTAGAGTTTCAAAACCACCACCAACAACAAAAGAAACATGGAAAAGTTTTCCTGCGTGACACAATCATTTGTATGATGTTCAGACCTCTAACACAGGACTCAATCATCACCATGCCCTAAAATAAATTAGCCAACTAACAAATCCCCTTAATAAAGGGATTAGTTTGGTAAAACTTGGACTCAGTCAAAAGGCCACATCCAAGCACCTAGAAGGCCACAGGAGCCTGGAGGCAGAAGGTTCCCCACCCCTCATTTACTGAATTACAAAGGTGTTTGACTATGTTACTTTCCTCTTGGCTTGCTATCTCTGCATAGGTCACCAGAGTCACCTCTGACCTGACAATGTAAAATTAAGTCTCCAAATCATTCCTTCTACTGAATTCAAACCATAACATTCTAGCTTGCCACATGAGAATGTGAATTTAAAATTCTTCCATAATTTAGTCTAGTGTTTGATTTTCTTTGAAATGACTTGAAGCAGTTTAACTGAAGTGTTCAAATTCAAAAGTGAGAAAGCTTCTCTTGTAGCCTATTACTCCTAATAATATAATACATGTAAAGCAATTAGCACTGTTTCTGACACATAGTAGGCCATTAATAAATGCTTATTCCCTTCCCCATTCCCTTATTCTCTACTCTTTAGTGCTATTACACCTCAGGTCTTGTGTCCTGACTACCCACTTTAGGAGAAACCACCAAGTATTCTGCCCCTGAATCCCAGAAAGGTAGAAAGGGTTTCCTTTGCAGAACACAACAGGTAATGCAACCTTGAGAGAACAAAAGAGAAACCAATACAGGGAAATAAAAAAGGATTAAGGGGAAGAAAGGGGAAGAAATAGAGAAAGAAAATGGTAACATAACGAGAAATATTATTAAAATGGGGTACTGGGCAAGTATATAATTTTTCTTTAAAATTTTCACATAGGTGAAACTAAATAACAGGAGGGAATGAACAGAGACATTAAATACAAAGAGGAACAAAGAAAACGTTAATGCTTGACCAAGAGGATTATCCAATGAAAAAGATGAATGGAGTTTGTATCTATATGCTAAAAGTAGCATAATGATTATCATATTTCTACATATAATGAAAAGAACATATATATGCCATAGAAGGTACTTTTGAAGAACATAGTAACAGTTACTATATGTTCCAAAGATAGCGAGAGTCAAGAACACAAGAAGGGGGATATTCAAACAAAATATAAAAATGGACATCCTAAGAATGTAAGCAATGTCTACCTCAGGGCATGTTGGAAGCACAGTGCCCTCTGCAGTGCAAATATGGGTCTATAAAAGATCATTCTTAAAAACTGGCCACAGTATCATTGCAGAACCTGGCTGTTCTTAATTTTGTTTAGTATTTTACTTATCAGATTCATACACACAATTCAATATAATTACTGAAGAGTTAATCAATTTACATTATTGAATAATTCTTCTATTTTAAGTGTCTTCCTTCTGTAACTTTTGATATTATTGATGCGGTTGGGATCTAGACCCCAGAAAGGAAAAACCTTGGACTTTCCCACATGGCCAAATTTCTGGCATTCCCCTGAGGTTATAATTCCATCAACTGGCCTTACATTGTGGACCTCCCTATGGTCCCAGGTCGTTTCTCCATTCTCCCTTGGCCACATGGTCCAGGTCCCTGGAATTCTATTACCTCACAGACTACTTGGCCACTCCTAGATCCCTCCCATAGTCTTTCAGATTCCTAAAATCTAGCCACTGCCAGGATTCTTATAATCTAGCCACTGCTCAGATTCCTAAAATCTAGCCACTGCTGGGATTCTTGTAATCTAGCCAATAGGTTACTACTGTTCAGACTCCTTAAGAGTCTGCCCAATATGACAGGTGTTCTAATAAACCCTGTCTTTGGCTGAAAGAAGGCTTGGGTCGAATTCTTTTGGGCAGGACCCGCATGGTGTGATTTTCGGGTCCCAGGACCCCTGAACCCCTAAACCTCATCATTTTGGTGGCCCGTCCGGGGAAACTGCCTAACCCCAAGCTCTTCTCTAGCCAAGACTTGAAGGTATGTAAGCCTCCCCCCTCCCCTCCTTTCTTGCTCTGCAGTTGGGGTCGATCTCCAAACACCAAGGATTAGAGGTGCTTTTCTGGCAGACAGTTACAAGGTTGTCCCGCACTTGGCCTGATGCTCTCAGGCTCTTGGTCCACTGGGTTGGCTGAAAGCCATGGACCTGGGTACATCTTCCACAGCATAGAGGGCAAGGACCGATGCCCTATCCAGAACTGTATGCTCCGTTAATTCCCTTGGCACTTAGGGAATTGGGGAAAACTGCAGTTGCTTTTTGGTTCCCTAAGGCTTACTTACTCCCTTCCCTCTGCACCTCTGAATCCTCCTTCATGGAGGTTACAGGAAAAGTTAGAACAGCTAAAAGTATCTTGGCAGATTCTGGAGGTTTTGTGATTGATCATTAAGGAGTTTTGAAATACCTGTACAACCTGGTCACTCCCTTCCCTTGAGTCAAGAGGGCATCTGTTAACCCCTCTCATAGGAAAAGAGAGTTTCATCCCTTTACCCCTCACCTTTGATTCTGCCCTCCCCCACCTGGGAAAGGAAGGAGTGGGGACGGGCTCTGGGGCAGCCTTTGCCTGGAAGTGATGGGGTTGGGATCTGGACCCCAGAAAGGAAAAACCCTGGAGTTTCCCACATAGCCAAATCTCTGGCATTCACCTGAGGCTATAATCCCATCAACTGGACTTTCATTGTGGCTACACCCAATCTCCCCTCCACTGTTTTACCTCCCAATGGCCCCTGGCCATTTCCCACTTAAGCCAAGCTAGGCTCCACTGTCCAGGTCCCAGGAGTTCTGTTCACCCCAGCTTACTAGGCCACTCCCATCCAGATCTCCTCAGACCCCTCCCACAGTCTTTCTGTATATAAGGTCCATCTTGTGTCCATTAAGATGCTCTGATTCTTAAAATCTAGCAACTGGTCAGATTCTTATAATTTAGCCACTGCTTACCCATGTTCAGACTCCTTAAGAGTCTGCCCAGTATGATGGATGTTCTAATAAACCCTGTCTTTGGCTGAAAGAAGGCTTGGGTCGAATTCTTTCAGGCAGGACCCGCTTCTTGTGATTTTGGGGTCCCAAGCACCCCTGAACCCCTAAATCGCATCAGAAGCATCACCCAGGTTCAGCACATCCTGCTCAAGGTAAAGAAGCTGGCCTCTGAACTTGGGTACGTATGCTCTTTTAAATTTGTAGTTTTAACTGTTAAGGTGAGATGTTGATTATCTGTGTAAAGTAATTTGGAAGTGCACGGGCCACCAAAATGATGTGGTTCAGGGGTCCTGGGACCCCAAAATCACAACACGTGGGTCCTGTCCAAAAGAATTCGACCCAAGCCTTCTTTCAGCCAAAGACAAGGTTTTTTTGGGGTCTGGATCCCATCCCCATCATTATCAGCAACGTCCAAAACAGTTAAGGCTTTCAAAGAAGTTACAAATAATCAAATACAGAGGATCTCATAAAGCAAGGTATGATGAACAAAGAAAAGAACAACAGTATTTATTCTATGTTTCATTAATGACTATAGAAAATATTAAGAGTATTAAATTTCACCATTATATACATCCCATTGAGAACTCAAGAGACTAACATTCAAAATAAAATAAAATAAACTTCAGAGAATAAGAGAAAATTCAGGCATTGTAATCTGCAGACAGCAAAAAAAAAAAAAAAAAAAAATACCAATTAATAACATTTTCAAGTTTGGAGCTATAAAGGTTAAGCATTTTTTCTAAGGAAAAATGATGAAATTAACAATTATTTTATTTCATATAGAATACATCAAGCTTGTGTTTTAGTTACACGTATTTTCAAAATTAAAACAATGTGGTTATGGTTTGGGTTTTTTTTGGAGGGAAGAGGGAGGGGAATATAAACATGGCAAGAGACGCATATCTAGTGAAGAGTACCGTATTAAAAACTGAACAAATATTCATACCTTTTCTATGACTTCAGATTTGTCTCAAGTAGATTTAACTGCATTTGATTTTTGCTATGCATCAACTAATGGCACCATGGTTTTCAGCAAAAGTTTAAAGTATTTTAGACATTAAGTATTTAGACATTATTCCTCCAATGCCCCCCCACCCCTGACATACCACACCCTCTTCTTTCCCTTAATAACTTCTCAATCTATCACCTATTTATATACTATAGTCTCTTCAGGTAATCAATTTCACATTTATTACTATTACTTCTACGGAAGGAGTTGCAAAGTCTAAACCCCCTCATTTTAAAATGAAAAAATCTCAGTGCCCCACCTCCAAAAAAACCAAGTACTTGTTTAAACAACCTACCCATAGTATGAAAGGATATTCCTTATTAATCAACAAGTATTCAGGCAGCTAGGTTGCCCAGTCGATAGAGTGCCAGCCCTGGCGTCAAGAGTATCTGAGTTTAAATCCAGCCTCATATTCCAGGGACTGGAGATATAAATACAATGAATGATGTGCAATGAGGTGGGGGATACACAATGAAGCTGCAAAGACAGATTGGGACCAGGGTATTAAAGACTTTAAAAGCTAAAGAGAAGTATTTATATTTGATCCCAGAGGCCACAAAGATCCACTGGAGTTTATGGAGTACAAGAGTACCACGATTCAATCTGCCCTGGAGAAAAATCACTTTGGCAACAGCGTGGAGGATGGATTGGAGTAGAGTCTTGTATTCTACAATGTGATGTATGTTTGCCCTAACCATAAAATTCATGCTTTCATACATTTAGAATCAAAAGTTTTAGAATAGTGACAATTCACATTCAAATAATTATGTAAAAAACTTTATAATCATAACTTCATTTGAGACCAATATAAATATTGTTATTTCCATTTTAAAGACAGAACTCAAAAGAGGTTAACTCATTTGCCAAGGAATGCATAACTAATAAATGACAGAACTGGAACTTGAACCCAGTATTCAACTCCCATTCAAGTGCTGTTTCTATTACAAGCATCACAGGAGACGATCTTGCACAAAATCAGTGTTAATTAGCAACAGAGTCAGGGTTGATACCCAATTTCTATCATACCCACCTGTCTTCATCTTTCACACTAAAGAATTTTAATTTTTTTAAAGTCTGTCCTCATACCACAGATGATCTGATCTCACACTTCCCCCACCTTTGTTAATTTTAGGTACCGTTCTGTGGATCCTCTACAAACTGGCACCAAGAGGAGTTCCTAGAGAGTAAAATAATGTTTTCTCTTCAGTCCCTTTGTGTTCTTCCTAATAACAAGAATATGTTTTCATTTTCACTTGTGATTGTAGGAGTACAAAGGGTTAATGTGTTCTGCAACAGTTCAAAATTATTCCTATAGCCCTAAGATAAAACAAGCATCATTTTTACATAATTTAAATTTCACTCCTCCCAGCAACCAATTATCAACTTTTATTTGCCCACAAACAAGTTCACTGATTTAACGCTCTCCTCACTCACACAACCTGTAAAATCCACCTGGTTTATTGTTAAAGACTTGGAAATAAGTGAGCTTAGTGTTATCTATAAACTATAATGTCACTGTACATTTTCTTCTTTCCAATTACTCATAAAATCATTAAACAAGCCAGGATCCAATACCAATCCACAGCAATCCTTTGTTTATAATTTTATTCAGAATACTTCTGAGTTCTATCCTTTCTTTATAAACTCTAAAGCAATTACATTTCCATTGAGCACAGTTAACAGTCCTTACTACCATCCATAAAAATAAAAGAACAGGAAAACACACACACACACACACACACACACACACACACACACACACACCCCAATGGGGGGTAGGAGGAAGGAGGAATCTTTCTTCAATAAGCCCTGTTTATTTAAAAAAAAAAAAGCACCTTTCCTGATTCCTACAACTACCAGTGCCCTCCTATCTACTTTTAGGCTATAAAACTCTGCATACCCCTTTGACCTACCAATAGGTTACTAGGTCTATATGCCAAAGTATTCAAAGAAAGGAACCCATTTATACAAAAATATTTATAGCAACTCTCTGTTGGCAAAAAACTGGAAATTGCAGGGATGCCCATTAATTGGAGAATGGCTGAACAAGTTGTGGTTGATGCTTATGATGGAATACTATTGTGCTATAAAAGAAATAATGAGCAGGACACTTTCAGAAAAACATGAGAACTTAACAGATGCAAAATGAAGTAAGCAGAACCTAGAGAACATTAAACACAGTAATAACAATACTGTACAATGAACAACTGTGAATGGCTTAGTATTCTCAGTAATACAATGATCCAAGACAATCCCAAACAGTTTTTGATGAAAAATGCTACCTGCCTCCAGGGAAAGAACTGACGAAATTTGAATACAGATCACAGCACACTTTAAAAAAAAAAAAAACTTTCTTCATTTTTCTTGAGGTTTGTTTAGTGGGGGATGAGGGGAGAAATCTGTCTTCTTTTGCAACATGGCTAGTATGGAAATATGTTTTGCATGACAGCACGTCCATAACATATCTAATTGCTTGCCACCTCAGGAAACGGGAAAGTGAAGAAAATAGGGGGAGAATTTTAAATTCAAAATTTTTTAAAAACCAAAATTAAAATTACATTTTACACGTAATTTGAAATAAATGAAATATGAACTGCCAGGAAAAAAGGGATGCTTGTTGATTGATCGATCTCTTATGTACTAAGCATAATTTTTGTACTACGACCATCAAGTTGTCCAATTCATTCATAAAGATTTAAGGAGTAGACTTTTAGTTTTAAGTCCCTATGCACCTTCAGATTTCTTTTTTCCAGTTCCAGTCCCTATCCCTACCCTACAGAGGAGGAAACTGAAGCAAATATAGATTATTTGCTTTCTTGTGGTCATAACTGGTAAATGTTTGAG
This sequence comes from Vombatus ursinus, assembly GCF_900497805.2. Taxonomy (NCBI): domain Eukaryota; kingdom Metazoa; phylum Chordata; class Mammalia; order Diprotodontia; family Vombatidae; genus Vombatus; species Vombatus ursinus. The sequence continues at coordinate 10,966,121 of NW_020954587.1, read as the reverse complement.
GCTGTATTTGAACTCCAGTCTCTCTGACTCCTGGTCCTACACTCTCTATCCACTTAGAGAAAAGGAATTAGAATTAAAGAGGGACTGGAAAAGGCTTCTTGAGTGTGGGATTTTTTGCTCCCCTAATTTCTATTCTCATCTCTTGCACAATTTTTCCTATAATTATCTCTTTGACTTTGCTCGTTGGCAAAGGTACTCATAGGTACCAGAGCTCACAGATTCCTGACACATTTGTGTAAGGTACTAAGTAAAATATTTTATATAGCTCTCTATTTTACTCTTGCTTCCCTAATTCCACCCTTATCAATGTCCAAATTACACAGGTCCCTTAAAAAAATGGATTTTGCATCTTAATGACAATAATTTATTCTAGTAAATATTACACACTGAGCTTCCTTCCAATCATACCATTGGACTGAAACAGCTTTCTCCAAGGTCACCGATGGTTTCTTACTGTTAAGTCTAATGACCTTTTTTCACTTCTTATCCTTCTTATCTTCTGTGCGGGATGACACTATTGACCTCTTTTTGTGAAACCATGTTCAACTATTACTCCAACTGTTCCTCAGTTTTCTTAACAGGTTCATCACTCACAACTTGTCCCTTATACCTTTGGGTAACACAGTACTCGTCTCCTAACCCTCTCAGCTACGACAATAAATGATTTCCATGTATATCACCTCATCTCTTTCTCAAGCTCCAGTCCTATATTACCAGTAAACTGCATGCTAAAGATATCCACCTTGATGCGCCACAGGAATCTCAAATTCATTATGTTCAAAACAGAACTCATTTCCTTTTCCTCTCAACTCCCTCATTTCTGTCTGGGATGGTACCATCTAGATTAGCAATCAAAGAACCATCCTCAACTTTTCTCTATCACTTCTCAAATCCTACCAGTTGCCAGATCTTGATTCTATTTACATATGGCTACCACCATAGTTTAGGCCCTCATCACTTCTTGTCTAGCCTAGTATATCTCTACTTCCACAATCCATATTCCAGTTAGTTCATCACTCATCTGCCAAGGCTGAACCCCATGCCTAGTATACTTTCCATCCTTACTTCTTAAAAACCAGATCCAATAGCACCTCTTACAAGTGAACTTTCCTGATTCCCCAGTAGTTAGTGGTCTTTCCTTTTCACTCCACAAATTACTATAAGGTTGTTTGGGATAAATAATTTGTGCTCGTTTATATACTTACATAGGATCATAGGACCATAGATTTAGAACTAGAAAGGACATTGTAAGCCATCAAGCATGCTCTCAAATTTGACAATTAAGGAAACAGAGACACATAGCTATTTAATGATTCTCCAGAATCTCGTAACATATCTTAATAAGTCCTGTCATTTCTGCCCCTTCCTGACTCTTCCAATCTTCTTACATCTCACTGCTCTCCACATACTCAATGTATGCAAAACTAAATCATCACCTTTTTCTGCTTAATTTCTCCATTACTGTGGAGGGTACTACCCTCCCCCTAGTGATCCAGGTTCAAAAGCTAAGCACCATTCCTGATTCTTTACTCTCTCTCAAGTCTGAATGCAGCCCTTCCATTACTATCAAAGATTTTTTTTCTACAGATTAAAATCATACGGTGATCTTAGTATTATTTACTATGCTAATTGTTTTAAAAATATTAAACTATTCCATTCCTAGTATAAATTAAACTTGACCATGAGTAATTTCAGCAATTCAATCCAATAATAATTGGGCATATTATGTGGAAATGAAAACAATGCAAAAAAAAAAAAATTCCTGCCCTCGAAAGGCTTACTAAAGATAATTCACAAAATGTAAATAATTAAATACAAGGATAATTTGAAGGAGAGAATAATAATACCACCATGTGTAAAAAGGAAAGATTTCCCTTAAGGGATAGCACATGGGCCAAATCCTGAAGGAAGTTAATAATTCTGAGAGGTAGAAGTAAGGAGGGAATGCACGCCAGGCAGGAGGGACAGCCTATGAAAAGAGAGCAAGGCAGGGTTTGGAACTTAATGGAACAACAAAAAAAATATAAGTTTGGCTATAATGTACAGTAAGTGAAAGGAAAAAATATGAAATAAATAAAAGTGAAGGGATTTAATCCCAGCTGATCAATGTTTTGTTTTTCCTGGTTTTGTGTGTGTGTTTCTTTTTCTTTCTTTTTTTTTGGGGGGGGGGGGGGGGCATGACGGCTAGGCAATGGGCTTGTGACTTGCCCAGGGTTACCCAGCTAGTAAGTATCAAGTGCCTGAGGCCGCATTTGAACTCAGGTTCTCTTGACTCCAAGGCTGGTACTCTATCCACTGCGCCACCTAGCTGCCCTGATTAATATGTATTTTATCCTACAATCAAATGGAAGCTACTACAGAGTACAGCAGTGGAGTGACATAAATGCATAACATGAGTTAAGCACACACATGACCTGTGCATTTGCTTTCACTGTCAAGTCAGAGGGGCCCAGAAACAAATTAATCACTTAGACATGTGATCCTTTATTGCACTCCCCGACAACTGTCTCTGGGAAGAGCTCCAATTTTCATGTACGTGGATGTGGGTGGTTGGGGGGTTGTCAGTGCAACTATGTAGTGGGAAAAAGCTGGAATCATGGAGGAAGCCACAGGACCTATAGGATCATAGATCTAAATCTTCTTCTGTAAGGTACCTTCGAGGTCATCTAGTCTAGGGCTTCTTAAACTTTTTCTACTCAAGAACCCTTCAGCACTTCTTAAAGTGTCTAACACTTACATTTTACAGATAAGGTCACTGAAACAAAGGAAGGTGAAGTGACTTGCCCTGAACCACAAAGGTGTGAGCCCAGGTCTTGAATCTAGAACCAATGCTTTTGTCCACCTGCGTCCCCCAATGTGTTTCATCTTGGCCATGGGCATTCTTTAAGCAGTCCTCTGTCTTGCCTTGAGACCAGGGCCCTGACTATGATAAGGACAGAGAAGAAACATTTTCCTAAGGAGAGGGAGGGATTCATAAGGCAGTTGGAATGGAGAAAAAGGAGAGGCAGAAAGTGGAAGATCAGAGGTTACGTACCTACTCTCAACCATTCATTCTTCTCCTTACCTCCTGCTTAGAATCCGCTCGTCAATGCTATCTCCCACATCCTCAAATTTCTCTGTACGTAATTTATCTGTTTACATATTGTAAACCAACAGTAGAAGTTAGCTCTTTGGTGATAGTGACTACTTTTCATTTGGTTTGGTGTCCATAGTGCCTTGAATATAGTATTCATTTTGGAGGATTAAAGCATGAAGACTTTTTGATAGACAGGGAAACCAGATCTCAATCAGAGCAAAATATTTTTTTTCCTTATGATGATTCCCAAGGAAGAACCATACCAACATTTGTCATTATGATTCCCCCTTCTAATTGCCACACCATTTTATAATATCTTTGTTCATCACTTACATTTAATTTTCCTCCAAAGTATATGTGTTTGATCCATTCCTGATCAAATGAAGTATTGGGAATTTTATAATTAGTTAAGATGAATTTGGCATTTCTCTATACTGACTTGTGCACATACACAGGAGAAACTGATAAATGTTTATTAAACTGAACTGGAATTCTTTTTGAGGATATTTGCTGAACTCTTAATCTGTTACTCTATCCTTTAATTTAGTCTTTTTCTGAATTAGAGAAGCAATCATTTTCACTGATACTTTTAATAATTTTATTCTACAATTCCTACTTGTCAGTTACTTAGATAACTCTTAATCAGTTACTTAAATAACATTAGTAAAAAAAATTCTACATAGGTCACGGAGGGCAAGAAAATGAACAAGTACTGAATACTACTTAATTCTTTACAAGGTACTTGCTTATGAGGCAGATAATAAATAAGAAATAATTCTGAATTACAGATTAGTGGATCATAGGTGAAGAGATGGAAAGAATCTTAAGTTACGTAATCCAATTCCCTCATTTTATGGAGGAGGGAAATAAGGGAGGCTAAGTGATTTGGCACAGGTCTTACTGGTAGTAAGCATCAGAAGTAGAATCTCAACACTTTGAACACTTCTTTTAACTCAAGAAATAGGGAGTTCTTTTTTCATATTATATATCCTTAATTAGTATGGGGAAGCCTATGAGCCCCTTCTCAGAATGTTTTTAAATGCATAAAACATACAGAATTACAAAAGAAACCAATTTATTAAGTTCACAGATACCACGTTAAAAACTCCTGCTCTAAAATTATCCTCTTTTCACTGCACCATGTCCTCTCCTGTCATCCATACTTTATAAACTCCTAAAAGAAATATGTTTTTGGCATATAATCATGAACACAATGAACACATTAACAAACTGATTTATGGAAGAGATATACAATTTGTAAAAGTTAACCATTTACTTTCTTTGTTCCCTACTACATTATCTCTAAAATGATCCAAATTCATCAAAATCAGAAGAAATATCTAAAATTCGCTTTGGCCAACTTATAGATCACCCATCAGCATCATAACTATACCATATTAATGCAGTAAGTTTACAAAGCTTACTTTTATATACTTTTATACTTTATATACTTTTAGATACATCATCCCATTTATCAGAACAATTATACATTATAAAAATAATTGTCAATGTTAAAAATATTACTAGAGGTAGGAAAAGACAACTTTACCTTTTGGATAATCTTCCAACAAGAGGTTGAAGTGACCTAACTGACAAAAGAAATCAGATTCAACTTTTCCTTCAGCTTTTAAGATTAGAGATTCATAGCAGCGAACAGCCTAGAAAAAAGAAACACAAAGAATATTAAGAAAAAGAAGCAGAACAAAATATGCAGTAATTTCTGATAAAACATATAACTTTGATGTTCATTTTCCTCCTCTGTATAAAAAGAAAAACTAAATTACCAATTTACTAACTTCCAGTTACAAAATCATATTGTTAATTTTAAAAATACAGTCTCCATTAACATGTTTTAAAAAAGTACTAAGGAATATACTTCCCCCCCCTTAAAAATCACAACTGAATGAAAGCAAACTCTTTGAATGAGGACCTCAAATATGCCAAATAATTTGCACTATTAAATCCTCTACCTCAGAAAACACTGAAATTCTGCCTAATATTTTAATAGACCTCAAGCAAAAGAAGAGGTAGAGGGAGGAAGAAAAGGAAGAGGACTAAGTAGTTCTCTCCTTCTATGGATGGAAGCAGTGTAATATAAGGAAAAGAACACCAGTTTTACAGTTCAGGTAGTTGAGCTAGGCTTGAAATGGGTAACCAACCAATCCACATTTATTAAACATCACTGTAACAGGCACAACAGTATTGTGCAAGAAATAACAAAGATGAAAAAGAAACAGTACATATACATATAAAAAATGATTACAAGGCAATGTGGGGAAAAAGGTACTAACAAGGAGTAAAACAGAAAAGGCCTTATGTAGTTTGTGAAGTCTGAGCTGTGCTTTGAAAGAGACTAGGGACTAAAAGACTAATGTGAGGAAGGAGTATATTCTAGTCATGAGGGACAGCCTGTGTAAAGACATCAAGACCAGAAATAAGGTGTATGTCACCTGTGAGGAACAGTAAATCACTTAATTTCCTTACTTGTAAAATGACCTAAAACAAGGATTATTAACCTTTTTTGTGTCACTGATGTCTCTCTAAGTCTGAAGCCTATGGATGTCTTCTCAAAATAATGTTTTTAAAAGAATACAAATATAAAGTATTACAAAGGAAACCAATTATATAAAATATAGTTTTAAAATATTTTATTGACATTAATGATTAATTACATAACTAATAGTAATAACTGGTGATACTGTCCCACAAGTTAAGAACCATTGTCCTAGAAAAATATCTCTAAGGTCCCTCCTCACTTAACATTATTGAATCTAATAAGTATTTTAAAAGGCTAAAAGAGAACTACTCAATTTGGTCTGCTTGGTTCCCAAATTTAGGCTGAATTTAAGACATAATAATCGGGTCCACCGATATATATGTTACATAATCTCAACTGAGTTCTTGCTATAGGGCAGGGTTGGGGAACCACCAGCCCCTAGGGCCTCAAGTGAGGCCCTTTGACTGAAGCCAAACTTCATAGAACAAATCCCCTTAATAAAAGGATTTGTTTGGTAAAACTTGGACTCAGTCAAAAGGCTGCACCCAAGGACCTAGAAGGTCCCAAGTGGCCTCAATGTCACTGATCCCCCCACCCCTGCTATAGGTAAATCCATTTACAAAAGGCAATCCTTCCTAAACGAAATACTAACTCACTTACTAAGATAGTGGCTATTCCAACCCTCCTCAAGGTTTCAATGGCAACCTTCCCCCAACCTCTTAGTGTCCTTACTTTACTAAAAAAAAAAAAAAAAAAATTGAGTCCATTCATTCATGGATCACTCTTTTCCCATTTTCCTAAATTTTTTTTAGCAATCACTCAGACATCTTTTTTACATATCTCCTCTTTCATCCATCTATCCATAGATGGCCCTTCTTCTTGTAAACCCCTCTATATGAGTCCTTAATCACAACCCAAACGATTTTTCTCTTAGCAGACAACCCTGCTTTATATTAATGCCCTCCCCTATTTATAATCTCCATATATCATCTGGCTCCTCCCCTACTCCCTATGAATACAACCATATCCAAATCCCCATCTCCCCCCATTCTTTAAAAAGTCACTTAAACAGACCATTCTTTCTAGCTATCTTTCTATACTGTCTACACTTGCTGTCTCAACTTCCTCTTCCCACTACAATCTAGCTTCTGACATCATTCAATTGAAACTGTTCTCCAAAGTTGCCAATGATCTCCCAAATGCCAAATCTAATAGCTTTTCTTAATCCTCAATCACTGACTTCTGCAGCCTGTCCATACTCTTGATCTACCTTCACTCTTTTCTACAAGCTCTCTCTACTCTAGGTTTTCATGATATTGCGTTCTCCTTCTACCTGTCTCTCCTACCTTCTCAGTCGCTGGATCTTCATACAAGTCAATACACAGTCACCAACACTTCCTCCCCCATTCACCATGTAAGACAGTCTAAAGTTAGAGACAGAATCCCAGATTCAGGATTTCGATCTTAAAACTCTTTCCCTTTTCCTCATATCTAGAGGCCAACTTGGTTGAAACCAATTCAAATATAAAATTTTCTAACTGTATTTTAAAATCCTTTCAATAACCAGATCACTTCTTACCTTTCCAGGCCTATTATACTTTATTCCACTGATTCACATTCTCAAAAGATCGTGGCCTGTTTGTTGTTGCTCACACAAAACACTTCATCTTCTGATTCCCTGCATTTTCACTGGCTGGCTTGTCCCAGTGTCTGGAATTCTCCCCTTCTTCATCTCTTCCTCCTGGCTTCCCGTAAGTAAGTCATACTTAACATCCTACCTTCTGCAAAGAAGTATTCTAGATTCTCCCTTAATGTTAGTGCCTTCTATCTGAGCTTACTTCCAATTGTTTTCTTTGTATATAAGTTTTTGTATGTTTTCTTCCCCATTATAATGGTAGTTCCTTGAGAGCAGGGATCATCATTTTTTGCCTTTCTCTGAATGCCAAGTGGCACTTAATAAAATATTTCTTGATCTGATATAAAATTTGGAAAAGTAAAGACAGCATTGATGATCTAATACTTTATCCTAGAAGCAACAAGAACTTAATATTACTGGAGGGAAAAGAGGATCTTATGAGACAATCAGAGCTATATTCTGAGGCATGGTTGTCAAAGTGTAATCTGAGGACTCCTGTGGTCCCAGACCTCTTTTCAGAATGTCTATGAAATCAAAACTATTTTCATAAAAACATTAAGACATTAAGTGACTATTAAAGTTATCCTTCCTTTTTCAACTCTATATCTTTGTGAGGCCAGAATATATCAACAGATTCAATGGAGAATAGCTTTGTTTTTTATTTTATTCCATATTTAAGAATAAAACAAGCATTTCCATAACAGTAGAATAAAAAAAGATGGTTACACATGAAAATATAAATTTATATTGTACAACTTGCAATTCCTTTTAAATATAAGTTATCATGCAACTTTCTTATTTTTCCTTCCCCCCCTCAAGAGCTTTGTAAAAATCTTCCCTTTCCTTTATCTTCTACTCAATTCAATGTGCAAATCAATATAGCCTAAGAACAATTCATGTATTCTTCCTTTTCAATGTCTATTATTTTGTGGGGGGTTGGGGGGAGGGTGTCACATTACCAACAACATCACTTTGATTCAGTCCTGTATTATCTTACAGTTGAATTACTGAAAAACTTTCTAATCTACTCATTTCCCTTCATCCTATACCTGGTCTAGATTTTCAAAGCTCTCCATAAAGAGGCCTCAACTTTTTTTTTTAATAAACCATGAAGTACCTTGATAAATACTGAAATAAAAGGTTATGTATGATGTCAAATGGGAAACTAGGTGAAGCAATGGATAGAGCGCCAGGCCTGGAGTCAGGAAGACTTGAGTTCAAATCTGGCCTCAGACACTTACTGGCTGTGTGACCCTGGACAAGTCATTTTCCTCATCTGTAAAATGAACCGGATAAGGAAATGGTAAACCACTCCAGTATCTTTGCCAAGAAGACTTCAAATAGGGTCATAAGGAGTCCAATATGACTGAATAACATGACATGAGAATAAGCAATAGTAGATAATTTATTAAAATAAAGCATCACAGGATGAAAACACATTTAACGTTTACAAACTTACCCACCAATTTGAAGTGTTCACATAAGTGTGATAATGGTTCTAGACAGCTCAAGTAAAGTCTACACTGGTTTAAAGAAAGACTACCCTAGAATAGAGTATAGCGTCTAGAATATCCATAAAGGTAAGCTAAACTTTGAAAGAGGAAAAAAATGTATGTGTGTACACTGAAAAATAATACCACATTGGTCATATAGATTCTGTGCAAAATATTGTTCGGTATGGAAAGTGCTTCTTATATTCAAACTAATACAGAAATTGTTTAGAAAAGCAAAAAGTTGGTTTCTTTCTAGATACTTGGTCTCAGTATAAGGAAAATGATTACAACAACAATAAAAAAAAAGTGATTGGTAAATGAAGAACAGGGATGTAAATCAGATTTGAAAAGCCATTCCAACTCATTCATTATTTTAGGAGCTTTGGTAAGGGAATGCATGAGAGGAAAAGGAGGAGAGGTCAGAAGAGCTAAAATTGAAACAAATGAATTCCAAAATGGTTTCATCTTTCCAAAACTGAAGTTGCCAAAATAAGAAATGAAGCACTGTCTCCACTAGTTTCAATTCATGAATAGCACTGAGCTAAAGGTCTATACCCTCTTATAGCACCTTAAGAACTGATGAAAGGCAAATGACTGTCAATTTTTAAATGTTCTTTAAAAAAAGAAATTCCTAATGAGAATCTTAGAATAACATAAAATATCTTTCTCACAACCATAAACTCAAAATCCATAAATCAAGAGAAAGAAAAAAACAAATTTTTACAAACAAATTTCTTAAGGGAGATTTCTGATTGCTATTATTATTTTTATTAACTAAAACATGTACACAAAATCATAATAATTAACAACCAATCAAATTCTGAATGTTATACCATTAAACTTTAAGAAATTATAATTTTGAAACATGAAATTTCTAAATCTTTGATTTTGTCCTATTCAGTCCTTCTTTGGCAGACCAGTGTTTAAAAGTACAATTAATTACAATATTTTCAAAATTAACATTTAAATCTAAAAAATGTTTGCTTGGATAATCAATCTAAAAATTACTTACAAAACTTATTTATTTAATAAAAAATTAACAAGAAACATCTTTAAAAACTTAAAAAACCAAAGCTCCTCTAAATGCAGCTCTATTAACATTTTACAACCACAGACATCTCTCTTATTCCCAAAGAATTTTCACCCTCAGATTATCTTTTATACCAGGTAAAAATATTAAACTAATTGTACCAAATAAAGATATCACATGCAAAAAAAAGTTACTCTTTTCAAGGTAAATAACATATTTAGTCTATATTTATAAAAGATGTAGTCACTGGTAAATAAAGAATAAGGAACAATTTGAGGAATTACATCACATACAAAGCACATGAACTTGGTGGAGAAAAGAAAAGAAAGGTATGTATCCCCTTCTCAAACCACTCCCTTTCTTCTAGACCATAACTGGGGGAGGGGTGGATGCAAAGAGGAAAAATGGAGCTACTTCCTGATCAGAAAAGTAGAGAAGAGAGAATTAGGTCATTTCTTAACAAAATAAACAAAATTCCATGTTTGAACTGCAGGTACCATGGACAGCACCAGGATACTATGGCATTGCTAGTGTCCCTTAACCTTTCCCCATTCCTCAAATCTTGAAAACATTTTTTCAAACCCTGTGGCCAAATTACAAAATTACTCTGATCTACTATAAATTATGCTATACACCCTCAACTGGGTTCTTATCATTAATCTGGAAACTTTTTATTCACATACTCAAATGTTTACTGAAAAGACTAAGGTAATCCAGTTTGAACACCATTAATCCCCCATTCTTCCCATCCTATCTCAATGATGCTGCTAAAGGTTCAGACTCAATTCTTTACTTGTTTTCTTCACTTGATTCCCACCTACTTCAGGATCTTCCTATCTCAAACATCACTTCTCTGGAAAGTAAGTCAAGCTCCATTTATCCATTGGTTCCTTCCCAATAAAAATTCAACTCCATTAACAACAATATTAAAGGGTTAGGAGAAACCAGTAAAGGAAAACCAGAGTGGTTTTGGAAGGCAGGAGTCCCAGAATAGTGAAGTCAAGGAAAGAGATTATATTAGAACAATTGAAAAGCATTTAATAGGTGCCTACTATGTGCACAACTCCAATGGGCAGGCCCTGTTATTCAAATGCCAAACATACGCTTGCCTAAAAGACCACTTTACAGAGAACTCCCACAAGGCAAGCACTCACATGGAGGTCAGAAGTGAAACAAGGACACTTTCAAGGTCTCTCTGAAGAACTTTGGAATGGACTGTATGGCTACCAAAAGAATTACCAACAAGACAAGGAATGAAGGAGATCATATCAGATGTAGAGAAAATTATAAATATTTGAAATTTTTTAAAAGTTAACAAAATCAATGTAGCTAAGATTTAAAAAAAAAAACCTATGAACTGGAAAAAAAAATTTGTAGGAAATATCTGACTTTCAAATAGCCAACACAAGGTGAATCAAAATAAATCTATAAGAATAAAAGTTATTCCCCAATAGGTAAGTGATCAGAGAATAAGAACAAATTTTCAAAAGAATCCTAACATAATAACAATAATATGAAAGATTGACTATACAGTAATAAGGGGAATGCAAATCAAAATATATGAGATTTCATTTCAAACCCAGCAAAATAGTAAATGTATCAACAATAACAAAAAAGGGAAATGGCCAAAAAGTTAATGTTAGAATGCTGAATCACTAATGTGCTGCTGGAGGCACTATTAATTCATCCAGCTATTCTGGAAAGCAATTTGAAACAGTAACTCCATCCCTTAAAAAATTACTGGTGCAGATTCAGCACTACACCTTAACCCCACCCCCCAATCCCACCAAAAGAGATCAAAGAATGTCAAAGGATTCATATGTACAAAAATATCTGTAACAATTCTTTTTATAGTGGTGAAGAATTAGAAACTAAGGGGTGTCCAACAGCTTGGGAATGTTGAACAAATTATGGTAAATGAATGTAAAGAAAATACTACTTCATAAGAACTGATGAAAAGAACAGTTTCAGAGACAACTGGGAAGATGTGTATGAACTGATGCAGAGGAAAGATGGTAAAATCAGGAGAACATTTATTACAAAAACAAGGTTGTACAGAATAATAACTCTGAAAGACTTAAGAATTCTGACTAAAACAATGACCAACCACCTTCTGGAGGGAGGCAACAGACTCAAATAGGCAAAATGAAACACAGCTAATAGTGGGAATTTTTCTTTAATAGACATGTTACATGGGTTTTGTTTTGGTTTTGTTTTTTCAAAGAGAGTGGAAATGAGAGGAAAGGAAGAAAGATTAGCAATAAGGTTGCTATCCCCCCCCCCCCCAAAAAAAGCAAAAAGGAAAAATAGGTGGTCATAGAAGCATTTTTTTAATGCAAAAAAGTGAAAAAGGCAGAAGGAAACAAACAAGCAGTACTACTTTAAAAGTTACATGCTGATTAAGCCATACTTAAAGGGAAAAGCAAACAGTATGTGATAGAGCCAATTTTCACATAATTCTTTTTCTGTTCTAATTTAGATATTAAATTAAATTTACATATTGAATAGTTTACTTGATATTTATTTATTAAAGTGAATTTCTTAAAATTAGATGAAGGTAGAATTGCAATTATGCTATGAAATAAAAGATTCACAAGAGAGGTAAAAGAGTTTCGTGAAACTACATTGTACAGAAAGATACCATAGACAAGAAATATTAATGTTGGATCTACATAAAACAAATGCTATAGCATCTATGTAAAGAAAACTACAAAAAGATGTTGATAGTAAGGTAATTATAAGAAATTTCTAAGTAAATATAAAAGATAAAAAAGATAATGAAAGAATAAATTGAAGGAACTCCTGCAGTAAAGTTTGAAAGACTTATGGTATCTACTGAATAGACACATTAAATAATATAAATAATAGTGAGCATTTAGTGATTCAAAGTCTGCAAAGTACTCTACAAATATTATCTTATTTGTTCCTCACAACCACCCTGGGAAGCAGGTACAATTACTACCTCCTTTTACAAATGTGAACACTGAAATAGACAAATGTTAAGTTCCAGAGTAACACATCTAGTAGGAGTCTAAAGTGTACATTTGAATTCAGGTCTTTCAGACTACAAAACTTCGGAAGACAAAGGCTGAGTAATTTGTCCAGGGTCACAAATGTAAATGAGTCTAAAAAGTACATTTGAATTCAGGTCTTTCTGACTGCAAGTCCAGCGCTTTATCCCCTACATTACGATTACCTACTTGTCTCCATATATGAAGACTTCTCAGTTTTACAAGATGCTTTTGCAAAAATAGACCAAGATGGGGTAGGAAGAATATCTAAAGCAATTACCAAAATGAGTTGGAACAGTTCTTTTCCTTAAAAGGTTCTGAAACTCTGTTGGAGACTTAAATGGCAAGGAGCCAAAAGGCTCCATCCAGTTCCCTGACTTAACATCTTCAAAACTGCCAGGGTTCAAATATCCAGCTGTTCTCTTATACTCTTAACTGGCACAACAATCATCACAGGCAAATCACACGCAGGAAAATTTCATTAAATTCAACATCTTTTCCCTGATATGGATGAGTAAACCTCCTTTTCTTAATTGCTAAATGTTCCAGGTAAGTCATTTCATTTTAATTTTGTAGTAGAATGACTTCAAATCAGCCTTCCTGGTCCCTGCCTCCTTTCAATGCTAGTCCCTTCTCTCTAAGACCATCTCCAATTTATCCTTTATATATCTTATTTGTATTTTATTTTGGCATGTTGTTTCTCCATTAAATCACAAGCTTCTTGAGGCCAGGAACCATATTTTTTGCCTTTCTTTGTATTTTTAACACTTAGCAGGTGCTTAATAAAAAGCTAGTTGACCTGATATGACTACTATATAGGGCACAGAAAATTAAAGTCATTACAATGTACACAAGCAGAAAATGCATATATAAATGGAGACTTTATAAAAGCATCTTGAAGTGAATGCATTGATAAAAAAAGCACAGAAATAATTAATAATATGAAGCATTAACACATGAAATATGTATTAACGATAAATGATAATAACACTAATACAACATAATCAAATTTTAGATGCAGCTAAAGCAGTCCTCATCTCTGAAAATGTATATTAAACTAGAAACAAGATTACTGAACTAAGCATGCAAATTTTAAAAACAGAATCAAATTAGTGAACAGAAAAGAAATCTTAGAGGAGAAATATATAAAATGAACAACAGAAAGACTAAACAAAACTAAAAGCTGGGTTCACTAAAAAAAAACTGACAAAGCTTTAGCTCATTTGATCAAAAGAAGGAGGAAGATATTAGCAAAACATAAAATCAACAAGATTAATTCACAATTAACATAGAATAAGGAATGATCAACACTAAGTGTATGGTGGCAAAACTGAGAATTTGATGGGACTATGAAATGAACATTCAATTCAACTCTATTTCAAAAAGTTAAATTGAACAAGCTATAAAGAACTACCAAACAAAAAAGGCACTAGAGCAGAAGGAATTGGATGAATTCAAGCAAATATTTTAAAAGCCCTTCCCTCTGTCAGTTATCTAGTATGTATCTTGTTTGTACAGTTGTTTAAATGTTGTCTCCTCCATTAGACTGGGAGCAAAGACATTTTGTTTTGTTTCAGGGGAGATGAGGATTTTTCTTTGTATACTCAGCAATTAGCACAGTGTCTGGTACTTAGCAGATGTTTAATGAATGCTTTTTGATTGACTGCTGAATGACAAAGTCTACACTACAAAATTCTCAGTAACTTCCACTATCTACTAAACACCTTGACACTTATCCTAACATTTAATCCAAGAAGAGATAAAGCCATGAAAGACAACTATAGATTACATAATTACTGAATTATCATATTGCCCATTACACTTCAGCTTCACATCATTCCCACTATTCACTACTCCTTCACTATCTTCATTCCTACACATGTATAGCTGAAAGGAGATGGAGAGAAATTACAAAACTTTTCTGAGGGGTTCTACTACCAATTTACATTACACAATCTCAACTGGGCCTTCATTACACCTAGAAAACCCTATTAAATCTCCCTTAACAACTCACTATCCTAATTCTCCACAGTGGCTCTTTCAAATACTTTCACCACTCCTCAAATTTCCATTGGTTCCTTCTCCTCCCACTCCTTCAGCAGAGAAATTTGCTTCATATTTTACAGTGGGAAAAAAGGTCATTTGCCTCTTCTCTTTTCCTCATAGCCTATCAATCAAATGCCTTCTGCCACTATCTTCTTAATCCCTGTGTTACAAAATGAAGTAGCCTTTGTCATTGTTGTTTAGTTTTTTCACTTGTGTCTGACTTCTTGTGACCCCATTTGGGGTTTTCTTGGCAAAGATACTGGAGTGGTTTGCCATTTCTTTCTCCAGCTCATTTTATAGACAAGGAACTGAGGAAAATAGGGTTAAATGACTTGCCCAGGGGTCACACACATAGCTAGTAAGCATCCTGGGCCACATTTGAACTCACAAAAATGAGTATTCCTGACTCCAGTGGCCTTACCAAGGTTAACCTCTCACTACTTGTTAGAGTAAGTAATCCCATTCCAACTCATATCTTCAAAAGATTGTCCCTCTGATACCCCCAATCATTTGACTTATTTTCTATCTTTCTCTACCAGCTCATTCCCTACTGTTTATAAACATGCCAGTCTTCTCCATTCTGAAAAAATCCTCACTTGATCCTTCCATCCCCACTATCATCCTATACTGCCTTCTGCCCTTTGTAGCTAAATTCTCATCTATAATAGATACCTCCACTTCATCTTTCACTCTTCTTAATCCTTTACAGTCTGGCTTCTGATATTATCATTCCCCATGGAAACTGCTCTCTCCAAAGTTACCAATGATCTCTTATTTGCCAAATACAATGGCCTTTTCTCAATCCTCATTCTCCTTGACTACTGCCTTTGACAGTGCTGATCATTCATTCCTCCTTGATACTCTCTTCTCTCTGCATTTTCAGTACACCACTCTCCTGTTTCTCTTCCTACCTAATGAACCTTCTCAGTCAGCTCTGCTGAATTCTCTTCTAGATCACACTCAATAACTACACATGCCTTCATGTAAACCCATGACGGGGCTTTCTTCTCTGCTCCTTCTACACTATTTCACATGAGATCACTAATTACCATCTCTATGTTGACAATTCTCAAACCCACCAATCCTGTTCCAACCTCTCCACTGACCTCCAATCTTGCATCTACAACTATCTAGCAGAAAAGTCTGGATCTGGAGGTCCTATAGACATTTTAAACTCAATCTTAAATGGGGCTCACTGTCTTTCTCCCAAAATCAGGGGTGGAGAACCTTTGGCCTCTCAAGTTCTCTGCTCCTGCCTTGAATCTTCCCCTACTCCTAACTTCCCTATTATTGTAATGGGCAACACCATCTTTCTAGTCCCTCAGGTACACTACACAACCTATGAGTCATCCTGGATTCCTCACTATCTCTCACTCCTATATCCAAGCTATTGCCAAGGTCTACCAATTTTACTTTTGCTACATCTCTTGAATGTGTCCCCTTTTCTCCTCCGACAATGCCACAACTCTGGTGCAGGCCCTCATCACCTCACACAGCAAAGCGTACTAGTGAGTCTGCTTGCCTCAAATCTCTCTCCCCACTGCAATCATCTTCCATTCAGCTACTAAAGTGATCTTCCTTAAGCCCAGGTCTGACTATGTTACCCCTCCTTCCTCAATAAACGCCAATGACTCCCTATTGCCTCAAAGATTAAGTACAAAATGCAGTTAGGCATTCAAAACCCTTTTATAATCACATCCCCTCCTACCTTTCCAGGTTTCTTACATCTTACTCCTTATCATGACACATACTTTTCCAGAGATACTAGACTCCATATGAAGACACACCATCTCTCAGCTCTGTGTGTGTATATGTATGTATTTGTTTGCATGTTGTCTCCCCCGTAAGATTGTAAGCTCCTTGAGGCCATGGGCTGTCTTCAGTCTCTTTTTAAATCCTCAGCACGTAGCAGGCACTTAATAAATGTTTACTGATTGGTTGAATCTTACTGCAGATATTTTCCCTTAGCAAAAAGTCTACAACAATATAACCAAAATTTTAATCAAATGACTAAGTTGAACTTATATGTGGAATAAAAGAATATATTAATGTTGGGAAAATAAATGCCATAATTAGCTATATTTAAGATTTTAACAATCAATTATGTCTATGTCCATAAATGAAGAAAAATATTTATACACATATATACATGCATAAGTATATGATGAGGGAGAGGGAAACAGCTGGAAAGACTGAATACTTATTTAGGCAAAGAGGGGTTACTTTTAACGGTAAACAGTATTTATCTAAAACCAAAAGCTCGTAATATTATTTCTGACAAGAAAACACTAGAGCTTTGCTAATTAACAGATGAGTTAGCAAGGATGTCCCCCTCTCACTTTCCACTATTTTATTAAGCATAGCTCTAGAAATGCTATCAGTAAGAAAAGAGAAAGACATAAATGGCACAAAGATCAACAAAGTAGAATAAAAAGTATCCTATTTGAAAATTATATGTTTCACTTACCCCCAGTGAGTCAACAAGCAAATTAATAACTCCAGAAAAATCATAGGACATAAAAGAAAAACATAATACCTCTAATAATAGTCAGAATTTATATAGTGGGTAGAGGGGTGGGGGAGGGGAGATATTTCTTCTGCAAAGGTCAGTCCTTGTCCACTCTTAGGTCACCCACAAAGACAAGGAAATCCACACTCAATTTCAACTGTGAGTCCCTTTAAGCTGAACACTCTAAAATCCTACTTATGACCTTTCAGCTATGTGCCTAATGTCTATTTCCAACTACTGTGTTTTTTTCTTAGTTATTCTAGGACACCCAACTAATTTTCACTTGCTAAACAAAGTTCTCTTGTCAAAACCTCCCTTAGTTAACAAAAATTTCATCATCAGTATTCCAAACCTTGTCAATCACTAAATCTCCTAACTCCAAGAGTTTTTAAAGATAATAACTTTTTCTGTGTTATTGACCCCATTGGCCAGTCTAGTGAAGCCTATGGATTCCTCAGTATAGTTTTTAAATACATAAAATAAAATACAGGATTACAACAAAAACCAATTACAGTGAAATCTAGTTTTCAAAATAAATATAAAAAAGTTCACAGATTACAGGTTAAAAACCCCTCTCTTTATTTTACATCCATTTCTTTTAGCCAAAATAAAGTATATAGCAGAGTGGAAATAACAAGGTTAAGAGTAAGAATGACAAGCTAGGTGGCACAGTGGATAGAGTTCCAGCCTTAGAATCAGGAGGACCCAAGTTCAAATTTGACCTCAGATATTTGACACTTACTAGCTGTGTGACCCTGGGGCACATCACTTAACCATGATTGCCTTACCAAAAAAACTAAACAAATGGATGAATAAATAAATAAAATTTTTTGAAAAAGAGTAAAAATGACAGGTTCAATCTTACATCCCCACAGGATCACTGGCATAAAGCTAGAAGGGTCTTAAAAGGCCATCTAATACAACCTCAAACCATTTTACAAATTAGAAAACTGAGTCACAATAAGAATCAGAGTCTTTTGGTTCTTAGGATGCACTCTTTCCATTGCACAATCACTCTCAATACTATTTGACTAAAGATAAGTTATAAGCTCTTTAGAATTCACTCAATTTCCTCATCTGTAGAAATGGAAGTGGTAACACTTATACAGTGTATCTCACACAGGCAATTAGGCATTTTTGAGAAATTACTTTGGAAAACTTAAGGTGCTGTATTATGTAAGTGTCCTTTGTTATTACATAACTACAAATATTGACTGGGTTCATGATTAACTCACTACAAAAGCTCTAACCTAGAGCTTTGCGTCCCCCCTCCCCAATACTCAAAGCACTGAACTCCCAAATAGAAGTAACTCTATTTGGTCATCTTTTCATTAATCACAATCCCCATTCCGGATAGTCAACCCACTGGGGCATTCAATGCTGCAGTATTCCCCTCTCTTTATCTCTGCTTCTTTCCAATCCTAGAGCTCTCATCCTCTCATGTCCAAACTTTTCTTTGCTTTCCTTGATGACAAACTAATCTGATAAACGCAATGCTGATAGGAAAATATTATTCAAGACCCCTCCTCCAGTGCTCCAAAAGAACACTTTCTCTGCAATATCTTACTAGTTAATCTAAGAATCTAGGAGAAATTGACAGAGAAAGTGAGAAGTTAAATATTCTAGTCGGGGTCATGTACCTGGTAGGGAACAAAAGTGGGTTTTCTTACTCCAAGGTCAATTCTCTATCTACTACTTCACACCATTTCTCTGCAAATTTGTACTAGACTAGCCCTGAAGTACCCTAATAGTTGGGAAATATTGTTTCTTTTCTGTCACTCACCCAATTCTCTCTGCATGTGGCAAGAACGCAATTTTTAAAAACCACTTATGACACTATACTGACAAAACAAAGTTTTTTTTTTAAATTCACTATTGCCTAGAATATAAAATTCAACTAGATTGGCAACCAGTTATTAATATAATTCAATCCGATGACACCGACTTCCTGGTTGTTCCACAAACAAGACACTCCATCTCTCTCAGCTCTGAGGATTTTCTTTGGCTGTCCTTCATCTACTACAACTACTGACTTCCCTGACTTCCATTAAAGTCCTAACTAAAATCCCACCTTTTATAGGAAACTTTCCCCATCCCCTCTTAATTCCAGTACCTTCCCTCAATTAATTATCTCCTATTTATATAGCTTACTTTGTATATATTTGTTTACATGTTGTCTCCCAGATTTAACTGAGAGCTCCTCGAGAGCAGGGACTGTCTTTTGTTGCTTTTTGTATCCCCAGTGTTTACCACAGGGCCTGGCACATAGTAGGCACTTAATACTTATTGAATGAATATGCATAATTTATCTTAGGTATAGTATATGCACAATGAGTTGGACTTAGAAATAAAAAGTTGCTTCAGTTGGGTTTCATTTGAGAAATTGTATAGCGTTTCAACGACCCAAAGATGCCCACTGCTACAAAAGCCTACCTTTTTAACACCATATTCCCTAGAAGGGCTATATTGCCATGACTCTTGGAAAACCACAAACAGAAAACAATTAAAATTACAAATACCCTAAAAACACTTCACATCTTTGCAATATCTCAACTGTTGACCACCCTCTTCTCTCTGGGTTTCCAGGACATAGCTTTTCTTGGTTCAACTCTTTAGTGAGTCTCCTTTGCTATATCAGCATCCACTATCATGCCAACTAAATATAGGAGTCCCCCCCATGGCTTTATCCTTGTCCCTCCTCTTCTCTTTCTACTCTCACTTGACCTTTACCACCTCACACAGATTTAATTAGATTACTGTATCTACATAGAACACTACAAAATCTATATACCCAGCTCTAGTCTCCCTACTCAATAAACTCTAGTGACAGCCAGTTATCTCCTGGGTCAACTACAAATCCTCTAATTCTCACTTAAAGCTCATCACAAATTGGCTCTGTCCTAATTTTCTAGTTTTCTTACAAATTACTCTGCAGCCATACTAGCCTACTTCTTGATCCTCACATCCCAAATGCTAGTCTTCATTTTTTGTCTTTGGATCCAATCCAAGGAATAACGTCTCTTCCTCCTCACCTATCCTGGCTGGAAATCTCTAATTGTCCAAGGCTCAGAATGGATCAGAATGGATGTGTCCTTCTGCATGAGGCCTTTCTTGATCCATCCCATCTTCTATAGACTTTTTTATCCAGGTTATTTTGTAACCATTTTATATAAGTTTGCATATACCACTACATACTTAAATCTGTACATGTCTCCATCACTCTTTGTTGTCTCAGACTATTTTGTTTTGTCTTTATCTTTCCAGCATCTAATGTACTTCCTGGCACATAGTTGCTTAAGAAACTCATGACTGACACAACAGCATTGTTCATGGACATTTGCTCACGGACACACACACACACACACACACAGAATTTTCAGCATGTCACAGGAATGTGTTAGTACAGATATCTGTGTGGTAAATTGGAAAATGTGAAAAAGGTCTTTATAGTTTCTGCTTCCTTATGCCTTGTAAATTATTTCCACTTAATTTACCATAATATTCTTTTAGAACTGTCAGCAATGAAAAGGCAATACAGCTGCAGCAGAACATTGTGTTGTCTTCTCAGGCATCAACGACAAAATTACTAGTTAGTTCTGACTAAAATCCTTTGTTGTGTAGGCAGGCTGCAGAAAGAGCTAGATTTTTCAATATTAATCCTATTATAAAATTGTAATAATAAAGCTTTTTTGGCGATGAATCTATAAACATGCTATTTGGTGTAAGTTACTGTTCAAACCAAAATGTAGTATTAGCTAGGGCTGGTTAAAAAAGATAGTACAGTTGGGCCTGGTAGCCCCATGTCTATAATCTATCTCTGCTGCTGGGGGTGGCTGAAGCCAGTGGATTGCTGCTTGAACTATGAAGTTCTGACCTGTATTAAGGTTAAAGGTCAAGCTAAGGTAGAGTTCAAGAGAGAACCAAATCAGGTCAAAATTTCCTAGAAATGGGAAATCACTTGTAACCTGGGAAATGAAAGAAGCAAATTTGGCATTTATGAAGCCTGTTTCTTTAAAATATGAATCTCAAAATATGAACTCTGAAATCCCCTCATCTAACCATGGTCTGTTGTCATCTCCCTCAACTTATTCTTCACCCACAGTGTAACCTCTGATCCAACCTCTCAATTCTCTCCCAGGTCATCACCCCTGCACCATCTATACTCTCTTCCTTTCTCTATTTTGATCCCTTGGTGAATGAACCAGTTCAGCTCTATACCCTCCTTTCAATTTAGTCCTTTACTCCCTTAAACCCCTTTATCATATTATAGAACTTGCTTATCTGCCAGGCCTCAGCCTTCAATCACTCCCAGAATCCACCTCATTCCCTCCGAATGAACATGGTGCTTGAAGGAAACTGGAGAAAAATAATAAATCTGTCCTGACTGGGTCTACTACAAAATTTTTAGACAACTTCAACCAGACCTTCACTGTTGCAAGGCAATCCTTCTATAAGCATCTTTTTTAATTAAGAGACTATCTTATTCACCAGACCTCTTCCAAAACTTTTCATCCTGCCTAAACCTCCTATAGTTTCCTCTCATCTTCTTAATTAAGAACCTTGCCTTATATTACTGGAAAAATTGACACCAGTCACCAAAAGCACCTTCTTCCCTCCTTTTCTATCTTCTACTTCACCAAAGGCTTACATAAAGAGGTGGCCTTTCTCCTTGACAAGGCAAATCCTGCCACATGTGCAAGTAATCTCATTCCATCCTATCTTCTCCAGCACATTACCCCCAATCAACCCCTCATACTTTCACTTAGCTTCTTTCTGTCTACTAGATGCTTCCCCACTGCCTACCAGATCTCCATTCTCAAAAATCCCTCCCTTGATTCATCTATCCCTGCTGTCATTCCGTATAACTCCTCCCTTTTGCGGCTGAATTCCTTGAGAAGGCTGTCTACTATAAATATCTCCCTTTCTTCTCATTCTCTTTTAATTGTTCATAGTCTGGCTTCCAATTTTCTCTAAAGTTACTAACAATCTCTTAATTGCCCAATGCAAAGGCCTTTTCTCAATCCTCATCCTTCCTGACCTCTCTGTAGCCTTTAATACCATGTTATCAACTAGCTGTGTAACCCTGGGCAAGTCACTTAACCCCAACTGCCTAAAAAGGGGGGGAAAAATACCATGTATCAGTGGTATAGACCACAAATAGAAAAGGGGCCACTAAATAGCATGTAAAGATCCCTTCAGGCAATATGCTGACTTAGAAAACCACATAGTAACATTAACTATGATCTACTGTATTTATTTTATTAAATATTTCCCAATTACAATTTAATATGGCTCCTATACACTAGAGAGTATTGTTGACCCCAATTTGACACCTTCGCTGTAGGTTTTCAGGACACTATTTTCTCCTGGTTCTTCCTTCTCTTTCTTAGTCTCCTTTGCTGGATACCTTTATCTAGGTCACACTGACTAACCAGTGTCCCAAATGGCTCTATCCTGGGCCCTTTTCTCCTTCTATACTATGTCACTTGGAGCTCCCATCAGCTCCTACAGATTCAATTACATATTTGTGAGAGTCAGGTAAAGGTTATATTTCCACAGAGAAAGAGAATGATGCAGAGATTTAAAGAACAATTTCAGGAAGTAGTACACTGTAGGTGGGCGAGGGCTTAACCTGGTAAGAAGTAAGTTGATGGCTCTAAAAAGACTAAATTCCAAGATAAGGTCGAGGCAGCTCAGACCAGTTAGGGCCAACCTGAGGACACCTGAAAAATGTTAGTGTGCCTGCTTAATGAACTTCATTACTATTATCTGACACACCCCACCATAAAATTAGAGCCTCATTAATGAGTCATGGGATGTATGACCAAGGGAGGGGGAACATACTTGAGCATATCAAGGGGAAACATGTAAGGAGGGGTGTAACCCGGGAAGGGATGAACCAATCAGGGCCTGGGAGGTTTAGCACTGAATTTGAATGTATAAGAGCATGCTTGCCCTTGCACTCAGGGCCCATCCCTCCCAAAGAGGGGTGGAGCCCGCTTCTGGCCAGAAACGTCTAATCCTCTGGACTTTCTCTGTAATAAACTGTCTTGATAGTAAATTTTAGGTGTCAAGAGTATTTCTAACATACACACACACACACACACACACACACACACACACACACACACACACACACACTTCAAGTAGCTTCTCAAATCTACTTATCCAATTCTACCTTCTCTGCTGAATTCCATTCTTGAAATTTCCAACTGCCTACTGGATGTCTCAAACTGGATGTTCCACTGACATCTTAAACAAGTCCAAAACTGAACTCATTCTGTTTCTCCCCAAACTTTCCCCTCTTCCTAACTTTCCTGTTAGAGTTAAGGATACCACCATCCTCCCAGTCACCCAGGCTTTCAACCTAGGTTGTCATCCCACTCCGCTTTCTCTCACCAATATTGTCTCTCACTGTAACATCTCTCCCTTTCCCCCTTGTCTCTTTTGATACTACCACCACACTGGTATAGGCCCCTTATTGCTTAGACTGTTGCAATGGCCTTCTGGATGAACTACTCCCTGATACAAAGTCTCTCCTCACTGAAGTCCATCCTCGGCCCAGCTATCAAAGTGACCTTCCTAAAGGATAAAGTCTGACCTCCCACAAATGACTCCCAACTCTTGCCTCCAAGCATTTTCAGTGGCTGTCTTACATGCCTAAAATGCTCTCCTCAACTTCCTGGCTTCCCTTCCTTCAAGTACCAGATACAATCCCACCATCTATGAGAAGCCTTTCCCAATCCCACTTAATTCTACTGCCCTCCTCAGTGGATTATCTCCAATTATTAATAATGTATACAGCTTGTTTGTTTAGTTTGTGCATGCTGTCTCTGTTAGACTGACTCTTCTACCTTTCTTTACATCTGAATCACTGGATGAGGAATGCCAAGAGCATAGTAGGCCTAGAGCATAGTAGGGCCTTTGTTGTTATTCAGTCCTTTTAGTTGTGTCTGACCCTTCACAACCCCATTTTGGGATTTTTTTTGGCAAAAATACTATAGTGGCCTGCCATTTACTTCAATGACTATGGCCATTACCAACCTATGAAGAAGTCCAGCTACCCATCCTACTTTATCATAATCTTTTTATTCCTTGATAAAATTATACACCCAGAGGGCATACCATCTAAGAAACTTTAAAGCTGTATATTGCAGGGCAGCTAGGTGGCTTAGCGAATAGAATTCCTGCTTGGAAGTCAAGAGCACCTGAATTCAAATCCGGCCTCAGACACTTAACAAGTACTAGCTGTGCGAGCCTCGGCAAGTCACTTAACTCGACTGCCTCACCAAACAGCAAAAAATAAAAATAAAAAAGTTATATGTTGCTTCTTCTATCAACATTTTCTTTTATATTGGCTCCCTAAATTCAAAGCACAACTAGTTAAGTATAAAAAAAAAAAGTTTGTGTCCTAATGTATCCTGCTACTATGGGAAACATTTTAAACTATGTTTAAAACAACAAAAAGAAAAGCTACCTTTCCAAAATACTAAAAGGTATGAGGATTCTATGCAAATTAAAAAGCAGCAGCTAGTCCTTCTCAGCTAAATAGTATTAACTCATTTAGTATAAACTAGTTCAATTCAATTCTACACTGTCCTCTACACAAATCACTTGTCCACCTGTCCTACCTCTGCCCATAGCTGGCCAAACCCCAAACTCTGGATTATTTATTCCATCTACCATACCTATTCAAATACTGATGAACGGTCACAGAGGAAATCACTCAAACAAACTGACCCAGTTGTCAACAAATTTATGTTAATTAATATTACCTGACACTCATTGCAGGTAATTCTTTTTTTTTTTTTTTTTAACTGTTTTTGAGTCCTGTCACTTCTGACCCCCTTTGGGGTTTTCTTAGCAAAGATGCTAGAACAGTTTACCATTTCCTTCTCTAGTTCATTTTACAGATGAGGAAACTGAGGGTAAGAGGATTAAGTGACTTGGTCAGGGTCACACAACTAGTAAATATCTGAGACCAGGTTTGAATTCAGAAGAACCTGGCATTCTCTCCCCTGCACCACCTACCTGCCCCTTTTACTGTTTAACTCTTTCAATTAAGTCTATTTTTGCTATTGTCTTGTCTGAGATGTGAAATGATGACTACACCTGTTGAGTTCAGTTGAGGCACAGTAGATTTTGCTAAAACCTAGATGCCACTAGGTAATCTTTTTACTCCTCCCTAAATGATTCTCCATCCCATTTACCCCAAAGCTTCAGTTCTAAGCCTTCTTTTCTCTCTTAACACCTCTACAACACAGCAGAAAAGCTCATACTTTACAGAGATAAGAGGCTACCTGCCCAACCTTGCTCCTCTCTCCTCTCAGATCTTTTCATCTCACAACTCTCTGACATCATGCCCCATTCTCTAACCTTTTAACTCTAGCTTGATGAAAGAGGCCAATTCATCTACATGTACCCTTGATTCAATCCATTTCTATATTCTCTATCTAGCAGATTGCCCTCACTATCTACCTTCCTCTCTCTAATCTTCGATTTCTCCCCTACATATTGGTTCTTTCTCAGCTGCCTAAAACAAAACCCAAAGCTCCTCCATTCAAAAAAAACACTGCTCTAAACCCTACTACCCTTTTAAACTATTGACTTCCCTTCTCTCATCCAAGACAAGCTGTCTATAGTCACTATACCTCCACTTTATTACCTTTCACTCCTCAACCCCTGCAAAATTTCAGACCATATCACTCAACTGAAACTGCTTTCTCCCTGGTTGTAAATGTTATCTTAATTTCCAAATCCCAAAAGAGTTGGCATCATTATTCACAATACAGGAGTGGATCTGGCCCTCTTTTCTTGTCTTTCTAAACTCTTTCTCTAGCAGCCTCATCAGTTCGCATAAGGGTTTAATTATGACCTCTACATTAAATACTTCCCAAGTATACTAATAGCTCTAAGTAGCTTTCCTAAACTCAGGTCCCACCCCCTTTCCACTAGACGTTTAGAAATGGATGCCCCCTTTGCATCTCAAACTAATCTTATCCAACTCCGCACTCAAGTCACCATTTTTCTACTTAATCCCACCCCTCTTATGAATAGCCCTATTTCTATCAAGGGCATCACCACCCTTCCAGTCCCCAGGCTACAAACCTCAGGGTCACATCCTTGACTCCTTTCATCTTTATTCTCTCTCTCTCATATACACACACACCTACACCCATACACAAAATTACCAATCTTGTCATTTCTACTTTCCACAACATTTCTTGCATAAATCCTTTTCTCTCCACTCATCCACACCCTTCCTTCAGGAGCTCATCACCTCTCACCTAGACTATTATAACAACTTTCTAATTGGTCTCCATGACTCAAATCCATCATCCCCTTTCCAATTCATCCTTCAAATGGCTACCAAACTGTTTTCCTCACGTTTAGGTCTGACCAAGTCACTCTCTCTTTTCTCAAGAAACTCCAGTGGAGAGAGAAGGAAGGGGAAACTTGTTTTCAAGTTTGTCTGATAAAAGTCTCATTTCCAATTTATGTATGGAACTGATTCTAATTGATAAGAGAAGTCATTTTCCCAAATGACCAAAAGATTTTCAAAAGAAGATATCCAAGCTATCAACAACCATATGAAAGAGTACCTAAAATCACTAATAATAAAAAAAGGCAAATTAAAACAACTCTGAGGTTCCCCTTCACACCTATAAGATTAGAAAATATAACAAAAAAAACTTACAATTGTTGAAAGGGCCACTGAAAAGGAGCACATTAATACTTGGTTGGTAGAGCTGTAAATCAGTCCAGCAATTCCGAAAACCAATATGGAACTATGCCCAAAGTCATTATCGTGCACAACCTTTGATCTAGGGATACCACTATGGGGCTTGCACCCCAAACAGATCAAAGAATGGAAGGGGGAAAGGGCCATATGTAAAAAAAAAATATTTACACCAACTCTTTTTGTAGTGGCAAAGAAGTAGAAACTAAGGTGGTACCCTGACAATTGGGGAATGGCTGAATAGATAAATAAATGTAATAGAATACTACTGTAACATAAGAAATGACCCAAGAAATTATTTCAGAGCAAACTGGGAAGACTAGTATGAGCTAATGCAAAATGAAGTCTTTTATTTGTTTTAAACCAGAAGAATAATTTCTACAATAAAACAACAATGTAAAAAAACAACTTTGAAAACCATAAAAACATCAACCAATATCATGACCACCAATGATGACACATGCTACCAAATGATGGACTCCAGCAGCAAAAAGAGATACGCCTTTTAGGACACAGCCAGTGTGGGAATTTTTTTTTTTTGGCCATCCACCTTTGTCATAAGAGTTTTGTTCCTCTACCCCATGGAGGGAAGGGAGTAGAATAGGAGGAAGAAATAAAGTTCCCAACTCCCAAAAAGAGAGAGAACAGAGGGAATCACAGAGAATCAGAAAAACTTTGGAAGTTACAAAGTTGGACCTGAAAAGTATGCTGTACCAAATAGAGATCTGTATTTTCAAATCCCCTCCTCATGTTCCAGACTATATATATATATATAGAAAAAAAATCTCATTTTACTTAATATTTAAGAATTTTTTAAAATAAAAGGAAAAATAAATAAAAATAAATCAGATCCAGTCCTTCCCTGCTAGTGCTTTGTACAAAATGGTGACATGATTGATTAATTAGAATATCTAATTTCCTTAGCTCTAATGAACTGAAGTTTTACAGTATTTCACTTCTATGGTGTAGTACTAAGTAGTTTAAAGACAGACTTAAAAAATCTAGCTGGATCAACTTCCTTACAGAAATAAGTTTTGAGTTAAGTTCTGTAGGAAGTAATACACAGCAAACATCAGTGGAAATACAAGACTTGACAAATACATTCATTCATTACTCCAAGTTGCCACAGTGCTTTGCAATTTCATAATGCTGCCTATGTTATGTTTCACAGATATAATAAACAGATCCCACATACATAGATCCAATCCATCTCTCTTAGAATTGTAGTCGCCATACTTCCAAACTGAAAAGTATCACACTTTTAAGGGATTAAATCCTTTATCACACATTTCCTTGGATACTTCAAAAGTTATTGCTTACTTTCAACTAAAACCACTAGATGGTATCCCTGCTCCACTCAATTTTAGCAGAAAACTTTTACAATAATTCCTGAAGGTGATTAACTATCCAAAATGTTGAAAAGGGTAAAAATTTAACAAAAGTCCCTAAAATAAAAGCAACCCTCCCCCATTTAATTTTGTGAATAACAGAAAGGTTTTATTATGATACTGTTTCTCTGGTATACCAGTAAATTAATCCTAATACTCATGAGATATCAAATTTTTCTCTTAAAGTTCTTTTCAAAAATACATTAACTAAGAGATTGTACAAATTAAGTCACTACATTCTCAATAATTTCGAGGCAATCATACCACCTAATTAATAATTAAGCTTGCTGTCTGATTTGTGCTCAAACCTACTGAAGTGTCAACTAAATCTCAAAAAAGGTTTTTTTTAAGAAATGGGACTACATCATCTGAATTAACTGCCCTCTATGAGTATCATGTTAACCAGATTTCATGGTGTGATATGTTGGCAACTGTGGAAATAATGTACAACAACTGAATCCATAAAAAAAAGAAATATAAGCCCAAAGAATCGAATAATAAAATTTGAGGGATCCTATTTTAGCTCTAAAATTTCCATCTTGACAAGTCTGGAGTAAAATGGTCAAATGTATGTAAAGTCGCTACTCAAAAAAAAAGCAATTTTTCCTACAAGACATACTGGATCATAATTAAAGACAGATTCTCTGAAATTCAAAGACAGAAAAAATATTTACACAATTTACCCTAACATTTTTAAAGTTTTTTACCCTAATATATTTTTAAAGTTTTTAACTCAATGCAGTTTGTTTTAATTATAAAAACAACCTGAAAAAAGCAACTGAAAAGTTTTTTTGTAAGGTGACCTTTAATTCAATAAACTAATCACATTTTTCATACATAAAATTCACATTAGCCACAATAACGCCCTTGCAGTTTTTTTTTGTACCTTTACTTAAAACAAGCTTTTGTATGCCAGATATCTTCTTCATATAATATATCTTCTTCATATGATATACATATAGTATGTATTCTTATTTCAACAAAACAAGCATGTATATTTTTAAACTGTTACTTAATTTACTAATATTAAAAAATGTGTTTCAGGGCTGAAAAAAGATTCAGCCAGATAAATGAGAATCTTGAAACTGAGTTAAACAACTAAATATTATCTTCTTACTTTTAAAGTACTACACACAAAAATTAGATTTTTTCTGCTTTTTCTTAATGATTTTTTTCAATTGTACAGAAATCTACCAGAAGAACACAAGGTTTTTGAGGTGAGGGATGCAAGTAGCATTACCTAATTACTTAAGAGTTATTGGTAAGATTTTCTTTTGCCTCCTCTGTAAATCTATTAATGAAACAACTCAGTAATAAAATATACCATTGTTGATTTGATAAAGGTATAAGCTATTGAATTCTTACTATGAAGTAGTAGTAACATGATCATGAGAAAGTACAACAAAAAAAGTACACGGCAAAATGTGACATATCTGTCTATATTTTTAATGGTTATGTGAACATATTATCTATAGTACTAACTATATAAGTAGAAATTATAATCCCCATTCCACTGTAGTGGATGGAAGAGCAGAGGCAAAGTACACTAACAGATCTAGGACTGACTTGAGACTTAAATTATATATTTCTGTGCATGAGAAAATGGGTTTTAAAAAAACACATGTATATGCCACATACAGAATTATGTAAAGCTCAAAGTATGTTAATAACTATAATAAAAATAGAAAATACATTTTTAAAAACAAAAAACCCTACTAGACTATAAATTCCATGAGGATGGGGTTGGGCCTCAATTACGTTTCCATAGAACCTAGCACAGTACTTTACAAATTGTTGTTGCTCAGTCATGTCTGGCTTTTCATGATCCAGTGGACCATAGCACATAAGGCCAATTCTACAAATAGCAAGGTTTAAATGTTTACTTAATTGAAATGAATAGTGGATATCTAAATTCTCTTTCTCAATTCCATCCCAAACTCAAAAAGATGCAAATGCTACATTTACTAATCAAGTCAACCAATAACTGAGTGTATCCCCAAAAACTGGACTATTTTCTGGTCTGATTTTTTAGCACAGGAGAAGGATAACAGATGGGAGCATCCAAAACAGAACATATACTGGTCCTGGAACAGGCAAAGCAATCCCTGAACTGAGGGATCCACAGCCAGCATCCCACCATTTAGTGGCAGATCTTTTAGAGTAGAACTCCCAGGATACACCTATATCACAAGCTCATCATAAATTTATTATCTCCCCACCCCCACTCCCAGCCAAGGTCAGCAATCTGTGCTAATTTGCCCTGACTTCAGCCCACAGGAGATCACAACTTTAGTGATATCAAAAGCAGCAAATCAGAAACATGTTGAAGGATTCTGTGCTAAATGGTGAACAAGTTTAATCTCCTAAGACCTGTGCAAATGAACGTGAATTAGGTAATTTAGCAAAATAATAGACAAAAAAATAGCATTGATGTCCTGAGTCCATTTTCAAAATCCTTTCCCTCACCATCTCTCACCCACAAATTCTTTATATTTTGACCCTGATAACAATAAACACTACACTTTGCAGCAATAATATCTAGGTTACCAGTGAAAGCCACATTCAAGAAAAAGCATGTAAAGACAAGTATCCTCAAGGGAACTGACAAAGCCTCAAAGGAAGCCCATCAGTGGAGAATCAGTATATTAAAAATTTACAAAAGAAAGCAGTAGAATAATTTGCCTATTTGAAGAGGTTTATACAAATGGCAAGTTACTTGGAATTAAAATCAAAAGTAAGAATGAGTCTTCCTTCAGGCTTTTAAAAACTTGTTAAGTGTTACTTAACTGTGTACAACACAGTAGGCATAATGGGAGAATATATAGGAGAACATAAAGGAAATGAAAGGTTATGCATATAATTTTAAAACTATTCGGGACAAGTGTACACACATATATACTCTGAACAACTTTCCAAAGACAATGAAGAAAATGAATATAAATACAAATTAAATACACAGGTACGACACTGAAAGAACAATTTCTGTAGAAATACCAAGTAAAACTAACTGCTCTCTCCAAAGTTAAACTATCTCTAATTGCCATATCTAAAGACAATTGCTTCATCCTCATGGGGCAGCTGGTGGCTCAGTGAATAGAGCACTGGGCAGGAATCAAAAGACCTGAGTTTAAATATGGCTTTAAATATAGCCATGTGACCCTGGGCAGATCACTTAACCTCTATCTGCCTCAGTTTCTTGGATCAAATGAGTCTGGTAATGCAGACAATGTTAATAAATGCTTATTATTCTCTTCCTTTATTTCCCACACCTCTCCTGAGCCCTCTTCTCTTTTTTCTCTATATTCTATTACTTGGTGATATAATCAATTCATATAGGTTCAATTATCTCTATGCAAATAAATCTCAGATCTATATATCCAGCCCTCAACCTTCTCCCAGCACTCCAGTCAATCATACAACCCCAAGTTCTGGCCAGACAATTCCACCAGGATGTCCTGGAGGCATCTCAAATTCAACATGTCCAAATCAGAATTCATTACCTTTAGAACCAAACACACCTTTTCCAAACTTCCCTATTTTTCTCAAGGGTACCTCGCTCCCTTCATCCTCCTAGTTGTCCAATTTTACAATCTCTGAGTGGTTCTCCACTCTTCACTCTCTACTTCATATATCCAAACAGTTACCAAATATCATCCTATCTATCTGTACAACATTTCTTACATAGTTTCACAAAGTCACTACACAAGTTCAGGCCCCCATCAACCACTAACCTAGACTACTGCATTAAGCCTCTTATTTGTTCTCCCTCTCTCAAGCCTCTTCTCACTCCAATCTATTCTTCACACACAGAGACACCAATGTAATTTTCCTAAAGCAGAGGTCAGATCGTATCACAAACACACACACACATCCATCCTCTGTCCATGCATCACTGCTCAACAACCTCCAAAATTAAAACTCTTTCCTTAAAGGCCGCCCAAAATTAAAACTCTTTCCTTAAAGGCCGCCTACATACCACAGTGATTCCTGTATCACCTCTGGAATCAAACAAAATCTCTTAAAGCTTGTCTGAATCTAATCCCCTTCATCACTTCCCTCCTCAAACTCTGCAACCCAGCCATAGGTGTACTAGCTGTGTCACACACATACTCTCTATCTCCCATATCCCTGACCCTGTGCACCCCATGCCTAGAATGCACTCCTTCACCTCCTCTTGGAATCCCTGATTTCCTTTAAAACTCTACTCAAATACCACCTTCTACAAAAAACCTTTTCTGAATCCCTCTCCCCCACCTGCTAGTATGCTAACTCCCACAGCCTTAAATTCATTTTGTTACATATACTGTATGTGTGCTCAAATATTTGTTTGATTTTCAATCACAATAATGGCAAAATCACCAATTGCTAAAAAAAAAAATTCACCACCTTGAATAGTATTATCAATTCAACAGTACTTTTAAACCCTCTCCTATTAATTTACTGCAATGATAGTACAAAACGTGCTTTGAAAGTATTTTCAAAACATGAAACTGCTAGGCAGGTAATGGGCATACTAGAAAAAGCATTTACAAATGATAGATAACAGATACTTAGTATATATGTTTATTGAACTGACAACTGAATTTTAGACAAACTTCTGTCTCTATGTAACCTCTCAGCACCACCATTTCCTTGTTAATTAAATAAGTGGATTGGGCCTGAGTGAGATAAGGAGACCCAGGTTTATTTTGGTTTTTTAATGAGAAAGCTACCACACATTACGCAACAAAGCAAGGAAGGATTCAAACCCAGGTCCTCTGACCCCAAAACTATCGCTACTGCACCCAATTCTACTGTTTTAAGGAAGAGTTCCAAAAACAAAAGAACTCCCTATGGCTGGAAAATTTCTCCAAAGTGATCAAATTCACCGATTATATGTTAATAATTGTACTGAGTCTCAAAACAACAAAAAGCCTCAAAGAATTGATAGGAATGTGAGATAAACTGAAAAATCTTCAATGCAAAAACAGATTGGATGAAAAATACATACTTTCCAGTCTATGAATGAGCAAACTACAGACAAAGACAACTAGGCTGTCCAGTGCATAAAGCCAAGGACCTGGAGTCAGGAAGACCTGAGTTCACATAGGACCTCAGACACTTTTGAGCAATCTCTTAACTTCTCACTGCCTCAATTTCCTCAACATAATATTTGTGAAGAGCTTTGTAACCTTAAGAGTTATATAAATGCTAGCTATTATTATTGTTGTAGTTATTATTATTAAACTGTGAAATTAATCGTGTAATGTGTTTATCTTTGAAAAGTAATATAGACAAGATGATTAGAAAATATGAGTAGGGTAGAGCAATGGAAAATATATGGTGGGTGTGAATAGGGAACAAAGAATTACACATAAAAATGGTATAATAACGATAATCATAAGGAGGAGGAAAAGGTTTCAATATCCTATGTGCTTCAATGGTACCAAAGTAGTAATGATATCGAGAGGTAGGCCATGTATGTTGGGAGGATCCACTGTGAAGGATTTAGAGGAAGGAATGAAAAAGACTTGGATGGCTTATAATTTGCACCAAAAGAGGAAGTAACCAGATGGATGAGCTGACAGAACCATCAATATACTCAAGTATCTAAAGTAAAACACAGTTGAGAAATAGCTACAATTAGAATCTGGAGTTCCCAGATACATTAAATCAGTTTGTTTGCCCAATGAACAACATTGTTTCAGTTTCTTGATCACTATAAACACACTAAATAGTTGATGACATACAACATGCTTTTCGATCACATTTCCTTCTGAATTATTTAATGTTATCCTCGTTTCCTTCTCCCTTCCAAAAAAATAAATGAGGTTTTCTATGCAAACACACATACGCATGCATGCGTGCGTGTGCTCCCGCTCAAAACAATGACTCTTTCTGGTCCTGAAAATGATCTTTGTGCCTATGTGTACTGTCAAAATAAAATCTATTTCAGCTGCTAAAGAAAACCATGTATAAAACTACAGAACTTACTGTGCTTCAGAATTCTAGCCCTAAACTGTAATCATTTGGTCATAATGTAAATATAATAGCACTCTTTTTAAATGACATTTCCCTTTCGAATTTCAAAAAAGCAATATGAATTAAAACCACTATTCAGTTGCAATATTGACATGTTCTTGATACTGTTGATTAAACATCTCAAATGATTCAAGGGTAGGCAAATAACATCCAATTTCATGAAGTTCTATGTTGAATGGCTTAAAAGTAAATGTGCTAATGCATAAAGTATCTGAGGATCATTCTACCAAAATACACAAGACTTGTATAGATTCAATTACAAAATGCTCCTTAAAGAAATAAAGGAAAATTTAAATAGCTGCACTATTCAGTATTCATATGATATTGCAATATAATAAAAATGGCAATTATTACACAGTTAATTTACACGTTTACCAATCAAAGTAGCAAGGGGATATTTCATAGAACAATAAAATAATAAAATTCATTTGGAAGAACCGTTGATCTAGGATAAGAAGGGAACTGATGAAAAGTAGTAGGGACAAAGGGTGAAATAGCACTTCCAGATCTCAAACTATATTATAAAACAACAGTCATAAAAACCATCTGGTATTGGTTAAAAAATAGAGAAGTAGATCAATGTAACAGACTAGACGAGGGAGAATCAGCAAGAATGGAATTCAATAAACCCAGTGCTCAATAAAACTGAAAACATAAATTACCCCCTATTTGATTTAAAACAAAACAACAAAAACAAAAACACTCCAATGGTAAAACTAGAAAGCAGTATGGTAGAAATTAAGACTTAGACCAACACTCTACATCATATTCCACAATATAATCTAGATATGTAACTTTAATATTAAAGAACACACTAAAAAACTCAGAAGAGAAGCAGATCATATACCTCTCACAGCTATGGATAGGAAATATATTCTTAACCAAACAAGGAATAGAAGCAATTACAAAAGATAAAAAATAACTTTGATTACATGCAACTGAAAGACGTCTGCACAGACAAAACTAATGTACCTAGCATAAGACAAGTGAGTAGTTGAATAGGGGAAAAAATCTTCAGAGCAAACTCTCTGATGAGTTTGATACCTAAGATATATAAACAGTTAACAAATACATATGAAACTAATAGCTATATCCCAATAGATAAGTGGTCAAAGGAGATAACAAACAGTTCTCAAAAGAATTGGGGGAAAACATGTAAAGAAACAACCACATGAAAGAATACTCCAAATCACTAATATGAGAAATGCAAATTAAAACAAACCTTTAGTTTTACCTCATACCCTATAAATTAGCAAAGATAACAAAAAATGACAATAACCAATGCTAGAGAGAATGGGGTGATGGGCACAGTAATACACTGCTGGTGAAGCTGTGAATTGGTATAACCATTTTGGAAAGTAATTTGAAATTAGGCAAATAAAGTGACTAAAATGGTTTATGAACCAGAGATTCATTACCCCAAGGAAGTGATTAATAAGAAAGTCCCCATCTACATTAAAATGTTTACAGCAGCATTTTTTGCTATTGCAAAGAAATGGAAATGCCCATTACAGAGGAATGACTAAACAAATTGTGGTACTCTAATGTAATGAAATATTATTATGTTTTTTAAAAAAATGATGAATGTGATAAATACAAAGAACCACAGAAAGATCCCACATGAATTGATAAAGAGTGAAGTACAGAGCCAAGAAAACTATACACATCTCTACAGCAATGTAAAATACACACACACACACACACACACACACACACACCACAAAAACAAATCAGGAGAATGCAGCAAAAGTATCAAGCATTATCAAGCATGACTGAAGTAAGAGATATGAGAGGACACAAGACAGTTATCACTTTACCTATGTGGACCATTTTTGCAGACCTCTACTTAAAAAGATTTTTGAGGAAGGCAGTAAAGGAGCCACTGTGGGGGCCAGGTTGAAGGACATTGAAACACACATGGCAGCAAGACAGAGAAATGAGAGCAAGAAAAAAGCCAGGGCCAGTCACATTTGCAAGAACCAAGAGGAAAAAAATTGGGGGAGGGGGGAGGAGCCAATTCAAGTCAGGGCCTAACATAGACACAGATAGCAGAGCACAGGAGACATGGTGGGAGCCCGGAAAAGACAGTATTGCAAACAGATGGAAGACGGAAGACAGAGCAGGCAAAACTCTCCTTTCTCCCACTTGGAGGTCTTAAGCCAAGCCCTTGTTCTGCCAGTGGTAGGATGGCCCACCAGTAGTCAGGTCTTCCTTCACTTGAAGGTTTGGTTTTTAAAGGATTTTTTTGGGGTGGGAGGAGGGGAGGAGCAGGGCTGTGGAGAGCAGAGGGAGGGGCAGGAGTGGAGAGAGAGCAGGAGGGCACAGTACAGGCAAGTTAACATAGGTTGTTTTTTTTTGAGAGCAGATTTCTTTCAGAGTTCTTTAAGTAAAGTCAAATTCCCATAATGCAAATTTACATAAAGACAAAACTATCTATACTTCCAAGCCACCCCTGCATACAAGTGTTGAATATTGCATGCTTTTTCATACTTTTTCAACATATTTATCAGTTGTGCTGATTTTCTTTACATTTTACTTTTTTTTGGAGGGATGCCATTAAAATATACTATTTGTTATATGGGATGCCTCTTTGTGCAGTTAAGAGGGAGGATACTGGGGAAAATATGATGATGTAAAAAAAAAGTAAAAAAAAAGACATCATTAAAAACTTATTTTTAAAAAAATTTATATGTGCTTATGCTTAGTCCCAGCCAAGGGATAAAAGAAAGTTTTGTTTGTAGTGGCCACAAACTTGGAGACACAGGGTGACCAAAAACTGGGAAATGGTTGAATGAAATAAGGTACAGAAATATGATAGAATAGCACTGTGTGATGGAGGGGACGGTTTCAGAGAAAAACTAGAGAAAATTTATATGAATTGATGCAGAGACAAGCAAGCAGAACCAGGAGATCAATTTATATAATAACAACAGCATTATACAATCATCACAACGACTGATTATAATTTCCAGAGGAATGGTGATGATATAAGCTAATCACCTCCTAAAAGGGGGGTGGACTAAAAGAACATATTGAGACATGATATTTTTGGATATGGCCAATGTGGGAATGTTTGCTTTTCTATTTATGTTTGTAACAAGGGTTTTGTTTTTCTTGCTTTCTCAACTGGGTTGAGAGGTGAGAGGATAGATCTTCATTTGGAAGAGAAAAGGAACTTAGAAAAAAATGGCTAAACATATGTAACTGGAAGATGAAGTGAAATGAATTATCAAGACAGGCAGTGTATCACTGGATTAAAAAATACATGGAGAGGAGAGTAAAGTGTAAGAAAAATCTGAAAAGGCTGGAAATCTAGTGATTGTGAAGGACTGCTTTAAATGCCAGACAGGATTTCATATTTGACCCTGGAGCTAAGAGCCATTTGGATTTACTGAGATCGTGAGAAATGTGCTTTAAGAAAAATCACTTATGACAGCTATGTAGAAGATGGATCAGGAATGGGTAGATGTTTGAGTCAAGAATACCAACAAGGATGATACTGCCATTGTCCAGGCTTGGGATAATGAAGGCCTACCCAAGGTGCCACTTGTGTGAATAGAGAGAAGGAAGAGATGTTTGGAAGAAGAAAGACGAGGTGAGGAATTGAGGGTGACATTGTGGTTCCAAGGCCTTAGGGAAGTTGGAAAGAGGAGAGATGAAGAAGAAAGATAATGTGTTCTGTTTTGAACATGGTGATTTTGATATGTTCGTGGGACATTCAGTTCAAAATGTTTAAAAAGTAGTTGAAGCAAGACTGGAGTTAAGGAGAGCAGTTAGGACTAGAAATCATCTGCAGAAAAATGAACACTGAATCCAGGGTCCAGGACAGAGCCTTAAGGGACAATACATGGTTAGTGCATTTTAGGATTATTACTGTAGCAGTGGCACAGAGAATGGATTTGACCAGATCTGGTCTTGCCCTCAGAGTAGAAGTGATGTATGAAGGCAGAAGTGAGAGTATGTGGCAACTGACTGAAAATGGGTAGTAAAAGAAAAGGTTAAGGATGGCTCCAAAGCTTCAACCCTGGGTGACCAGGAAAATTTTAATGACTTAAGGAAACAAGTGAGTTTAGAGGTGAATTTCTTTTTTGGATACATTGTGTTTGAGATGCAAAGTGATTGGTTATCGAAGTAGAGTGAACATTGGCATTATGGCTATGCCGGTAGTTGCCTGAAACTCTTAACTGAGGGTCCTTAGATTAAAAGGGGTAAATTTTTATATATCAAGATAAAAGGTCTTCATTTCCACAAAAAATCTACTAAGAGCCTATGTGTAAGGCCCTGAAGGTAAAACAATCACTAAAAAATAGTCCCTGCATTCAAAACACTTAAAATACAATAGAGGACAATTTGCTTTTACACAAATAATTATCTTATACGGTATACCGTGATAAGGAGGGGAAACAGTTCAGTCAAGTGTGCAAAGAAAATCTGACAAGTGAGAAACCACTTTGAACTCCGAAAAGGAAAAGAACAGCAGCAGAAGAAAAAAACTTTATCTTGGACACAGTACATGACCTGGGTGGGACTAGAAGAAAGAGGAAGATTTCAAGAGGCAAGGAGTACATTCCAAGCAGGAGAATAGCCTACATGAATGAGAGAAAAAAGGAGCAGGATCAAGAAACAATCAATAGCTTGAAATAAGTCTGGAAAAGTAGGTTAGAGATAGATTGTACGAGACTTTAAATACCAGGCTGAGTTTGTACATTATTCTATAGGCAGTAGGGAGCCTTTGACATGACCAAACCTGTGCTTTAGGAATATTGTTTTGGAAATTGTGTGAAGTGTGGACTGGAGGCAATGAAACTTGTTAGTTGAGAGTTGATAGTGACCTGAATTAGGGGTGCCAGTGCAAGTGGAAAAGAGGGAATGAAATGAATACTGCAAAAGAAGAACAGGCAGAATTTGACAATCTAGTTATGGAGGGATGGTGTAGGGAGAATCAAAGATAATAATGTCTGAGGTTTCAAATCTATCTCTAGATAATCTAAGAGGAGAAAAGAAAAGTAAGGACAAGGAAGAGAGTTTGGGTCAACTTACAAAATATAATGAAGCTGAATTCCTACTGGAATATATCTTTGTTGTCTGATGGATAGCTTCAAATTAAACCAACCTATTATGCATTGCTACTAAAACTTTTCTTTGAGTCTACAATAGCCTGTTTGGCTTTAAAAAAAAAATTCTGAATAAAGATTCCTATGAAAATGAAACAAGTCTACTTATGTTTCAGAAAACAGATTATCAAATATGGGAAAATTCCAATAAATATTATTATAAACAGCTATTTGTCAAATGACAGCCAGTAAGATCTGAATGTCTGAATTTAAAAGGAATTATTTAGCCTTATATAGTGAAAAATGAAAATCAATGTGTCTCAAAAGTTTTATTGTAGTTCTAAGCTATTAAAGCTTAAAACTACACTAAGACTTTGGGTATACTGCATATTAGCATACATATCTCATTAAGCAAATATAACTTTTTTTTCCAATAATATCTTTAATGCTTCTGCTTTTGTAGAAAATCATTATCTATGAAATATCTTTAAACCTAACCTATTTCATAAAAGTAAAATGAAAATTCCTCTAAAAATGACTCTATGATACTGCTGCAAATGCAAATGTGAAGTAAAAGATTGTGCAGGCAGCTGGTGGTTTAGTGGATAGAGTACTGGATCTGGAGTCAGCCAAGATTTGTGTTTAAATCCAACCTCAGACACTTACTAGGTGCTGTGTGACCCTGGGCAACTCACTTAACCTATGCCTGTCTCAGTTTCCTCATCTGGAAAATAGGGATAATAACAGCACCCACCTCTCAAGGCTATTGTAAGAATAAAATGAGATCTTATTTGTAAAGTACTTTGCAAACCTTAAAGCATTATGTATTAATTTTGAAGGAAATATACACCCCCAAAATCATTCTATGTTCTAACAATCAGGGTTAGTTATATTATAATCAGTTGGTTATTATAATATATACATAAAATTATATTATAGTTGTGATTGTAATTAAATATGTTAAATAAAGATAAAATAATAAACTGTGGTGTCATGAAGAGAACTGTCCTTGCAGCTAATTAGACTTGGGTTCAAATCAAGAGTGGGACACAAAATGGCTAAGCAACCTCAGGCAAGTCACTCAACCACTCTAAATGCCCATATCAATTCTCCAGGCTAACAAATCACAATGCAGGTACCAATATGCATTGGAAGAAGCAGTTACCTTCCTGGGAGCTCATTCTACAACAACAACAAAAAAGGCCTATACAACAAAAAAATCTAAAATAATTTTCCAAATTTTTTATCGTATTTTTAAGATGAAGTTCTAATCAAACCTCCTCCCCATTCTCATAACTTATTATGAAATGGTAATTCCCACATTTTAAACAGGTTCACTTTTTCTGGTACAATTATACTCAGATAACTAGAACTTTTGAATTTAACTTTGTCCTGACAGCAATGCTGTTTGTTACCAAAACCAATTATATTTTTTAAAGGCTAAAATTTTCCATTCAAAATAACACTTAAGAACTCAAACTTAAAAGTATGATAGGAGTAAAACACATGAAGTTACCACCTGGGCTCCAGGTATACTTTTTGACTGCTGGAGCCACAAGTCCTTTCCTCTCTTAGGAAGGTATCCCCCTTAGGTAGCTCTGTCCTCAGCTTGGTGGATCAGTGCCTTTCTATAGTCCATAGCACTTTTTTTTTTATTCTTTTCAGAAGTTTATTTTATTTTTTTTAATTTTGAGTTCCAGGTTCTCTCCCTCTATCCAGCCCCTTCTCTCACTGATGAGGCAAGCAACGTGATATCAATTATACATGTGAAATCATGCAAAATATACTTCCATATTAGCCATATTGGGGTAGCTAGGTAACACATGGAGCAACTCAGTGGCACAGTGGACAGAGTTCCAGACCTGGAGTCAGGAAGTCCTGTTTTCAAATCCAGCCTCAGACACTTACTAGCTGTACATGCAACCCAGTTTCCTCATCTGTAGGAAATTGAAGAAAATGGAAAACCCCAAATAGTGTCACAAAGAATCAGACATGACTGAAATGATGAATAATAAAAACATGCTGTCAAATTAAAAAGAAAAAAAGCAAGAAAAATGAAGTGAAAAAAATAAAAATAACACTTAATGTAGGTTAAGGCAACATAAAAAGTTTGTAAGAGCAAGTGAGACAGTCACAAAATTGAAATCTTTAGTTAATAAATTTACACAGTAGTTAATTACACATAGCATGTATTACATGTTAATAATGCATATTTCAGAATAAAAAGTTTGCATTATCTGCACTAAAAAGCATGCAAGAAAAGACATCTACCCCATACCTGTCAATTCACGGCATTCTAGTGTTCTGTGGAAAACCCTCTGGTTACCATTGCTATACATAAAGTCTTAAAATTCTACGAATTCATTAAAACATTAGTGTATTAAAACATAGAGTCAGAACAACATGGTTACAGTGCTAGGTTCAAACAC
This sequence comes from Vombatus ursinus, assembly GCF_900497805.2. Lineage (NCBI taxonomy): Eukaryota > Metazoa > Chordata > Mammalia > Diprotodontia > Vombatidae > Vombatus > Vombatus ursinus. Next base: position 10,924,192 of record NW_020954587.1, on the reverse strand, counting down.
CACCTATGACAGTATGTTGTATGAGTATGAGCAAGTCTCTTAAGTCTTAGTTTCCTCCTCTTAAACTGGGGTTACTGATACCTAAGGTATAACTTTACAAAGCTGTGAAAAGTAATATGTGAAACACTTTATAAACTCTCAAGTGCTATGTAAATATCATTTATTAGCATTTTTGTTATGAAGGCAAATTATAAAATAATGGTAACAATTTTTTTTTCTTTTTCTGGGCAACTTGGTATAATGCAAATAAGTACGAGACGCTTGAGTCAAAAGAACTGGATTCTAGCATTGACGCTATTAAGGGGTAAATAGATTACTGTGCCTATTCTACTTCACAATTTCCATGAAAGCTCTAAGGGTATGCATGTGTGTGTACATTTATGTATACATAAATGTATTACGTGTGTTTTTTCCATGAATCTAAGAGAGATGTGTATAGGAGAGTGCATGTGTTTTCCGTAAGATGGTGTATGGTGTATACATGTGGAGGGTACCCCAGAATCTTTTTTAAATAATATTTTATTTTTCCCCCAATTACATGAAACAATTTTTAATATTTGGTCTTGTTTTTAAGTTTTAAGTTCCAAATTCTATCCCTGCATCCCTGAGAGAGTAAGCAATCTATTACAGGTTATACATGTGCAATCATGTAAAACATTTCCACATTAAGTCATTTTGTGGAAGAAAAAGGAAGCAAGGAAGGAAGGAAGGAAGGAAGGAAGGAAGGAAGGAAGGAAGGAAGGAAGGAAGGAAGGCAGGAGTATCCTTCAATCTGTATTTAGACACCACCAGCTTTTTTCTCTGGAGGTAGAAAGCATGTTTTCATCATGAGTCCTTTGGGACTGTATTGCATCACTGTATTACTAGGAATAGCTAAGTCATTCACAGCTGATCATCATACAATATTGTTGTTACTATGTACAACGTTCTGGTTCTGCTCACTTCATTCAAGATCAGTTCATGTAAGTCTTTCTAGATTTCTCTAAAATCAGTCTGCTTGTCATTTCTTAGAGCACAATAACAGTTATTTCCCCTTTGATGATCATCCCCTCAACTTCCAATTCTTTGCTACCACAATAACAGCTGCTCTAAATATTTTTATACATATAGGTCCTTTCCCTCCCATCCTCACTTTTTTAAAAATCGCTTCAGGATACAGATCTATTATTGATACTGCTGGATCAAAGGAAATGTTGTTTTATAGCTCTTTGAGCATAGATCCAAACTGCTCTTCAGAATGGTTAGTTAAGTTCACTACTCCACCAACAGTGCATTAGTGCCCCAGGTTTTCCCACATACCCTCCAACATTTGTCATTCTCCTTTTCTGTCATATTAGTCAATCTGGTGGATGTGAGAGGTGGTACCCTCAGAGTTTTCCCTCAGAGTTTTTTTTTTAATTTGCATTTCTCTAATCAAGTGATTTAGAGCATTTTTTCCCCGTATGACTATAGACAGCTTTAATTTCTTTGTCTGAAAACTGCCTGTTCATATTTTTTGACCATTTATCAACTGGGGAATGACTTGCATTCTTATAAATTTGACTCATTTCTCCATAAATTTGAGAAATGAGGCCTTTATCAGAGACACTTGCAGTAAAAAACTTTTTTCCCAATTTTCTGCTTTCCCCCAATTTTGGTTGCATTGGTTTTGTTTGTGCAAAAACTTTTTAATTTAATATAATCAAAATTATCCATTTTACATTCCATAATGCTCTCCATCTCTTGTTTGATCATAAATTCTTCCCTTATCCATAGACCTGACAGGTGAACTATAACATGTTCCCATAATTTGTTTTGGTGCTACCTTTTGTGTCTAAATCAAGTATCCATTTTAACCTTATCTTGGTATACAGTATGGTCTATACCTAGTTTCTGCCATACTGTTTTCCATTTTTCCCAGAAATTTTTGTCAAATGATCACTTTTTGTCCCAAAAGCTTGCATCTTTGGGTTTATTAAACACTAAATTACTATAGTACAAGATACTGTATACCTAATCTATTCCAATGATCACCACTCTATTTCTTAGCCAGTACCAAACTGTTTTGATGATTACCACTTTATAATATAGTTTGAGATGTGGTACAGTTAGGCACCTTCCTTCATTTTTTTTTTCATTGCTTCCCTTGATATTCTTGACCTTCCAAATGAATTGTTATGATTTTTTCTAGCTCTATAATTTTTTGATAGTTTGAATGGTATGGTACTGAATAAGTAGATTAAGTAGAATTCTCCTTTTTATTATACTGGCTCAGCCTATTCAGCCTACCCTTGAGCAATTAATATTTTCCCAATTATTTAGATCTGACTTTATTTGTGAAAAGTGTTTTGTAATTGTGTTCCTACAATTCCTGAGTTTCTATTGGAATTTTATTATTAACCAGAGCTTACCTCTACTGGGGTTGAGAATGAAGGGATGGGAAACTTAATAACTAAAATGTTTTATTTAATAACCACAAATAAATTTATTGGTTTACAATTTTCAGGAGCCTTCCCTGTAATTCCTGAATTGTCATATCATGAAATCAGTCTAATCAGTGATCTCCAGTCTTCCCCCACCAGCCCAAATTTTATGGAGCAAAAGGTCTGGTAGTAAAGAAGAAGATGGAAAGAGGGAGAAATAATTCCTGTGCTTCTCTTCCATAAGACGTAGAAAGAATGATGGTAACAAAGCTATCTGTAGCATTTGTCCAAAAAAATAAAGATAACTTTGGACTTTCTTAGCTAAAGCAATAATTAGAGTAAAGCTAACAATACAAATACAAAATGACACACAAATCAATCAGCAAATATTTATTAAGTATTAGGCACTATACTAGGTGCAAAGGGATACAAAAACAAGTATTTAAAGTTCCAGCCCTCTAGGAGCTTACAATCTACAAAAAGGGAGGAAAAATAAAGATATATGTACTTCTATATCTATGTACAAACATATATACACACATCTATATACACATATATACAGAGGAAGGGTGCAGGAGAGAGAAATAAGGGGAAATATGAGACAGCCATAATTGGGGGGTAGAGCACTAATAGCTGGGAGATAAGGAAAAAACTTCATGTAAAAGGTAACATTTAAGATGAGATTTTAAAAGTAGTTGCCAGGAAAGATTACATTCCTTTCACAGGAAACAACCAGTGAAGAGGTTAGACAGACAGGAAATAGAGTGCCATGTGCCAGGTAGAGTAAAAAGTCCAGTTGTGGCTGGACTGTAGTTTAAGACAAGGAGGCATATATACAAGAGGGCTGAAAAGGTAGGCTGGAATTAGATCATGATAAATTTTAAACAGTAGACAAAGTTTACATTACATTTATGTTACATGTTCATTTTCACATAGCTGTCCCCCCTGGAGTTCTTACCCTCCTCCATTGTCTCCTAGCTCCCAGCTAAAATCCCATCTTCAACAGGAATCTTTCCAGAGCTTCCCTTTAATGCCAATGCATTTATCCTGTTTATTCATAGCTGTCTGTATATCTGTGAGTTCCTTAAGAACAGAGATTGGGTTTTTTTTCCCCTTTCTTCACATCCTCAGGGCTTAGCACAGTACCTGGCAAATATTAGGCACTTAATAAATGTTTGCTGACTTGTTGACTTTTGATCCTAGAAGTAACAAGGAGCCACTACTATTATGGAAAGGGACTAAATCTGACCTTTAGGAAAATAACTTTGGCAACTATGTGGAGGACTGAAGAGGTGAAAGACTTGAGGCAGGACACAAACAGCAACAAGGGGTGTCTGGCTATAGCACAAAGTTCCAATTTAGGAAACAAAGCTAGAGAGATGAGTAAACCAAAGAATAAGTGTCAAAAATTACTGAAAAACCAGAGTTCTCCCAAAGGAAAAATAATTCCATAACTATAAGCAGAGACTTAAAGGGGAGAAGGGGGAGCATTTTCGATAAGAACAACATAAATACCTAGAAAGGAAGCAAGAGATAGAATACTACTGCATTATAAGAAATGACAAATATAGAGAACCATGGCAACGTGGTGATAGATTTTAAATGGCAACTAATACAAAGTGAGGTAAGCAGAAAAACAGTGTGCAGAAAAGGACAACCACGTAAACTGAGTATAAACAACAATCAAAACTCAATGCTATAACATTTTAATGCTCAAATTTGGCCCCAAAGAGATATGAGAACTCTTACTTGCAGAGGTGGGGAATTATGTAACAATGACTACATATGCCAGATTTTTTCAATATGTTGGCTAGTGTTACTCAACTTTTTCCCTCTCCCTGTTACTCTTTATTATATGACACAACATTATGGGACAGGAAAGGGCAGAAGTCCTTTGAGAAATGTAGGTCATATAAAAACAACAACAAAAAAAATCAATGTAAACTTGAAGTTGGGGATGTAGTAAATCAGCAATAGAGCTCATGCTTCGCATGAGTGAAACTGTCACATTTCAGTCTTTGTCCTCTCCACTGGCTTTTGCAAAGAGTGATAGCCTTGAACTATTAAGACCTGAGTTCAAACTGCCTCTTTACAAGATGTCTTTACACTAAGTCACTTTACTTTCTCTGTGCCTCATTTTCCTCATCTGTGTGGGGGCTGCTAAAGGAAACTCTAGCAAGCTCTAGCAAAGAGAGTTATGACTGGCCTGAGGCAAAAATGTGATCATGTAATTCCTGTGGTAAAAAAAAAAAAACAAAAACAAAAACAAAGAAACTCTTCAGTGGCTCCTCACTTCTTTATCTACATTAAGAATTAGGATGATTGTTGATAATTCAAAATAAATTAATTTAAAAAAAGAACTAGGGGCAACTAGGTGGCAAAGTGGATAGAGCTCTGGCCTTGGAGTCAGGAGGACCTGAGCTCAAATCCGACCTCAGACACTTGACACTTACTAGCTGTGTGACCCTGGAATTGCCTCCCTCCTCTCCCCCCCCAAAAAAGAATTAATCCACTTTTATGACTGTGCCACCCCACTAATAAAAAACATTTTGAGCACACATACCTAATGTGTATATACATCTATTACTGTACCAAATGTTAAGTATAACATAAAACTTAGGCAGGAAGGGAAGGGGAGGAACAAGTATTTATTAAGTACCTTTTATATGCCAGGCACTTCACAAATATTATCTCGTTTAATCCTCATAACCACTCTGCAAGGCAGGCGCTATTATTATCATCCCCATTTAACAGTTGAGGAAACTGAGGCAGTGGTTAAGTGACTTGCCCAAGGTCACATAGCTACTAAGTGTCAGAGATCAAATATGAAATCTGATTTTCCTGACTCCAGTCGCAGTGCTCTATCCACTACTGTGACATCCAGATATTTTCACGTCACCATTGCTATAATCCACGTCACCATTTTCAAGAACAGATATTCTGGACCAGACCTCAGTCAGGCCAGTCAAGTTTGGAAATTGGAGGATTGGAAAGAGATGAGACACTCCAATCAAATGAAATTAACAAAAGAAATTTAGTTAACATTACCCAAGGGAAGATTTTTTAAGCAGGATAACAGGATTTCATCCCACCACTGTATGCAGATGTGCCCAGTCAGGTTTGCTGACTGGTAAGTATCACTGAGAGCAGGAGCAGGGACTATAGCCATGGTTCTGACACATAGTACATGCTTAAACTAACACAAGGGAATGCTTAACCTGTGATCTATTCAATGTATTTTTAAAATATTTTGATAATTGTGTTTTAATAAAATTGGCTTCCTTTGTAATTCTACGCATTACAAAATGCATTAATGCATTTGAAAAACATTATTCTGAGAAAAGGTTTGACACAAAAGTTTAAGAACCCCTTATCTAAAGGGACATTTTAAAATAGCCAAATCCAACAGCATATTTGAATCTATTTCTGAGGAATGACTAATTGTGATTCCCATTACTCAAATGGAATTTCATTCTCACAGCAGAAAAAAAATCTAACCCACAAACAAATGAAAAAAATCAAATTAAAATATAGAAAATCATATATTTAAAAGGTAACATAATGAATACTGGTGATCAATATTTAAAAATTGAGCACAGATACAGGCATACCCCACATTAGACTTTTCTAACAAATAACATTTCACAATGTTATCACTAATACATCATAACCAAATCCCACCAATCATTCAGTCAATCCTCCTCTTACATTTATAACCTTGTTCCTAGGGAACCAACTGTCCTCTCTAACTATCTGTAACTAACTCATGTTTTCATGAAGTCAATTAATGACTTTAACCATACTCAAATTTAATATGGATCAAAAACCACACATTCTCTTGGGGGTCATACAAAGCAGAAGAAAATGTGACCCTCTCAACTGAACTTCTGAATTAGTTTTGTTACTTCGTATCCCAAGGTAATAATTTTTCTTAAAACCTTACACAGAGGGGCGGCTAGGTGGCGCAGTGGATAGAGCACTGGCCTTAGAGTCAGCAGGACCCAAGTTTGAACTGGACCTCAGACTTGACACTTACTAGCTCTGTGACCCTGGGCAAGTCACTTAACCCCTACTGCCTCACCAAAAAGCAAAGCAAAACAAAACAAAACCTCACACAGTTTATCTGTTTCTTCTATTCTCTAAATGCTTACTAGATATAAAATTGTTATGACTAGTGGCTATTTATGTATTTGGTTAGTCATTTGTTGGTTCTTTATGAGACTATTCTTTGCCTACAACGAAGTCTGTCCAAGCACTTAAAAAATTTACTAGGCTAGAACTTAATTGAGACCCTATAGAATTATACATTTAGAGCTGGAAGAAACCATACAGGATCATCTAATTCAATCTCCTCATTTTATAGAAAAGGAAATCAAGGCTTGTCTATGGTCACACAACAAACAGAGCTGGAATTTGAACCAAAGGTCCTTTAATTGCAGATCCAACAGGTTTTCCAAAGTACTATCATCATGGCTCGAAGAAAACAAGTTTCTTGGGCAGCTAGGTGGCACAGTAGATAGAGCACTAGCCCAGGAGTTAGGAGGACCTGAGCTCAAATTCGACCTCAGACACATAACACTCACTTGCTGTGTGACTCCGGGCAAGTCATTTAACCCCAACTGCCCCACCAAAAACAAAAAACAAAAAAACAAACAAACAAACAAACAAAAAAAAAAACCAAGAAGTTTCTCCCTGGATGAGTATCTTATCTCTTTAAGACTTAAAAAGCATTTTTTCTTACCAATCCTGTGTAGTATGTGAAACTGAGGCTCATAAATCTTAAAAGACTTGTCTCTGGCCACACATATACATATTAAGAGTGAAAATGTAAACCTTATGCTCCTCAGCTCACCACTTTTTATACTATATCATACTATATTTCTGTGGGATAGGTAGAGGAACCAGGTGCATTTACAACTGAACAGAATGTAATTGAGGGGAAGGATTTTTGTTTTTTTGTATTTGCATCCCCTGTGCCTGACAACACCATACTCCAGTCATCGACTGACTACTGAAGAGAATATAAGTAAATTATTGCTTATATTCTATTTCATCACAGAGTCAAAGTAAACCAATCTTCAATAAATACCCTACTTGGAAAAGATATTTAAGAATATTAATTAAGTAAATTAATTGCAGGTGAATAGATGTTCCTAAGGTACAAATTACAAATGAGCTTTAGCTAACCATGGATCTTTCAGGGTTCAACTCAACAACAATATCGCATGTAAGCAGCAAAACAAGCCAAGTGAAGGGTTTTGTCAATTATCTCAATGGTCCAACCCTTCCAGTTTTAATATACTTAAAAAAAATTACAGAATTCTTGTTTACTAACTCATACTGGCAATTCCTCAAAGGAGCTCAGATTAAGATCCTACTATGTCTAATTACCACATTTATATTACATATATATACACACACACATATATTTATATATTAGTGTAATAGTAATAGTCTATAAGTTGTTTGGCTGCAGAAGAGCCAATGCATGAGGCCAGTTAAGAAAAAACTAACATGAAAATTTGAACCCACAAAACAAAATACAGTATGATTATTGGCATTACAAAAGCACTCCCTCAATAAACAGCAAACTTCTCAATTCATTAAAATGATTTGATATAAATAAAATAAATCAAGTAAAATAAATCTATCCTCAGAAACCCTTGCTTAAAGCATTGCTTTAGATTGCCCTAGGTAACAGCATTAACAAAACATTTTTCATCATAGTGTAATTATCGATACATTTATTTGACAGACTAGACTCACTAATTAAAAACCTTAATTACAAAAAAACAAACTACTCAATAGACAATATGGTATAGAGGAAAGGTTACCATTACAAAAATTCAGTGCTAAGTATAGAATTTAATAGTCTGAAGATCCTCAGCAATTTCCTTCCTTCACTCTTTCAACTAATTTATTAACTGCCTATTATATGAACTGGGGGGTGAGGAAGATGATGCAAAGACAAATAAGATAGGGCACCTGCCCTTATTCTCTCTGGGGCTCAGTTTCCTGATCTGTAAAATGAGAGTAATGGATTAAATGACCATTAACGAGCACTAAAAAGTATATGTGAATTGTGAAGCACTACATAAAGGATTATTTCATTATGTTATAATCCAATAAATTTAAAAGAAAATTAGAAAAAGACAACACAAGATATAGTCTTCAGGTAAAGCTATATGTTGGTTTATAACCTCAATGACTTAAAATTGCATCACTTTATTTTGCATTAAAAAAATGAAAGTCTGGAAGGAGGCAGAATAATATTAAAACATTTCAAAATCCAGAAAATTAAGGCTCTTCTCCTTAAAGCACTTTTGCTTGTCGTTCTTGTTTTGGGGGACTCTGACTCCTTCAGCCCATTCTCCACAGAATTTATAACTATCAAAATCCAGCCCAGGTTGGGAAATTTCTTTCTCAAAATAAAACCAGTAAGATGAGTCACAGAAAAGTAATTATGACCTTCTTGCAGAATAATAATAATAAAATGATAGTGAGACCATTGCCCCTGCCCCTCAATCAACAACTAAAGTTAACAACCAAACCTAATCCCATAGCCTTCACTGAGTAATAAATACTTGCACAGCCCTAGAAATCAGCAAAGACCTGAAATGTGTTAGCACCTAGGTACCATTCTTCCCAGCCTTGGACATAGGGAATATTATTTATTATTTTACTGAGGCGTATACCAACCTTGCCCTATCCTCTACCCATAAGTAAGCAGGAAAATTCCTATTTCCATCAACCGACAAATCTTTAAAATATTCCATTAAATACTCAAACTCAGCTCTGGCTTCCCACTTCGACAGCAGTGGTTTCTGAAATGGGGTGAACACGATGATCCAAAGGAATAAAGAAAGAAAAAACATTAGAACTGAACAGAGCAGCAAATTATGTTAATTTTGCAGCTACCTGGCTTTGATGTTCTGTCCTGACTGCACATAATTGAGGCAGTGCTGAAGGCACAGTTGGGCAATACACTTCCTGGGTAGGCAGGCCTTTCCACTTGGCCCCACCATCCCATTAGTCCTGTCTTTCCTTCAAATATACCCTATCTTTTGAGGCAGTACTGTACACTGCATGGGCTCCATATCAAGAAGCCCACAAACCCACCCCACTCTCAACCCCCAGGAGACCAAGAGAGGTTCATACTAGACCAAGAGAAGCTACAGTAAAAAGAGCACAAGAGAAGCAAGTGCAAAGGGGCCAAGGAGCCTTGCTTCTCACCAGGGCCATTCTCTCAACCGTGAAGTGAACAAGATGTGGAGCTCAAGCAGCCAAGTCCAAGACTTAGATATACAATCCTGCTTTCTCATGCTCCCTTTTCACCAGTTTCTAAGCCACCACACAACTTGGAAGTAAAAGGATATCTATCACCAAAAAATCGGATGAATACCTGAAATCTGACCTGCAATTGTCACATCCCCACCTATAAGAGACATCTTACTCCTTACCAAGACTACTTGGTCAAGTAATCCTATTCCAATCCCACCTCCCCCAGCAGATTGCCCCCCCTCATCATGCCCACTCAGATCACTTATTTTTAATCTTTCCCTCTCTACCGGCTGCTTCCCTACTGCCCACAAACATGTCCATGTCCCGTGTCTCTTCTCCACCCCCCCACCCCCGAAATCCTCAAAAATCCCTCACTTGATCAATCCTTCCCCTATTATTATCTTATATCTCTTCTGTCTTTTGAAGCTTAACTCCACTAAAAGACCATCTCCAGCTTCCAACGTTATCATTCCATTGGTTCTCTCCACATGATCCTATTAGTTGCCAAATTCAATATCCTTTTTCTCAATCCTTATTCTCCTTGACCTCTCTGTAACCTTTGATACTTTTGATCCCTCTCTCCTTGACACTCTCTTTTCTCTAGGTTTTTTGGGCACCACTTCCTCCAGCTTGTCCACCTACTTATCCGACCACTCCTCTGTCTCCTTTGCTGGATCCTCATCCAGATAATGTCCTCTAACCATAAATATCCCTCAGAATTCCTGCGCCCTCTTCTCTTTTCCCTCTATACTTCCTTCATTTGATATTCTATCAACTCCTATGAATTTAACTACCATCTCTATGCTGATGATTCTTAAATATATCTTTTCCCCCCTCACCTTTCTGCTCTTCCCCCCTCACCTTTCTGCTGGCCTCTAAGGATGCATTTCCAACTGCCTTTCATGTATCTTGAACTGGACTGAAATGCAGCATGTCCAAAACAGAACACATTTTTTCATCTAAACCTTCCCACCCTTTCTACCCTTCCTACACTATTACTCTATCAGTCCCTCAGGCTCATAACCTAGGTGTCATCCTCAACTCCTCAATATCTCTCACCCCCCCCATATCCAAGCTGTTGCCAAGGCCTGTCAATCATACTTCCACTACTCTAGCCAGTCTAGTGCAGGCCCTTATCACCTCACAACTGTACTGCTACAAATAGCCTGATAGCGGGTCTGCTTGCCTCATCTCCCCACTCCAATCTATCCCCCATTCAACAACCAAAGTGATTTTCCTAAAAACACAGGTCTGACCAAATCACTCCCCAACTCTATAAATTCCAGGGGCTCCCCTACTGCCTCCAGAAGCAAATACAAAATGCTCTGTTTGACATTCAAAGACCTTCATAACCTAGCTCTCTCCTACCTTTCCAGTCTTTCTTATACCTTACTTCAAAACATGAACTCTTTGATCCAGTGACACTGGCCTTCTGGCTATTCCAGAGTAGGATCCAGACTCTTTATCTCTTGGCACTGGACATTTTCTTTGGATATTCCCCATGCTTCCAAACCTCTAAGTCTCAACTAAAATCTTACCTTCTAGAGAAGTCTTTCCCAACCCTTCCTAGTCCCTTTTCTCTCTTAAATATTTCCTATTTATCCTTTATATATATAGCTTATTTGTACATTTGTTTACAGGTCTCCCCCATTAGATCGTGAGCCCTTGAGGGCAGGGTCTGTCTTTTGCTTCTTTAGTATCCCCAGTACTTAGTACAGTACCTAATAGGTGTTTATTGTATATTTACTGGACCTGGAACCTGCCCTTCACAGACAATATTCCAACCAATTTCCCACCTGAATTCCAAGAAAAACATCTTCATTAATGGTGTATAGGACTGAAAAGTAAGTAATATGATTTTTTTAACACAGGCATTTTAACTAAAACAGTCATTAAAACCAAGCATCATAATAAGCAAATTCAGAGGCACACCTTTGATTTGCTGTATCACAAAGCATAAATCAAAGTTTCTGAAAATAAATTAGTATCACATTGCTCACATAAAGGGTTTTTGTACTGTTACTTCAAAAAAAAAAGTTTTTAAGTGTTTCATCTTTGTCTCATCCCTTTTAATTTCTATTGTTGTATATATAATATACACACTATAATGTTACGGTAGCAAGTATATAATTTATAAGCATATATTGGGTATGCACTATTAAAAGTTTAGAGACCTCTTCAGGACTCAGTGCAAGGCACTCAGCACCTCAAAGATTTAAGTGTCAAAATAACAACTGCCTTTAGTACCTAAATACATAATGTAAAATATATGAACATTGAGTCCCAAGTAGCAGCATGCACTTCTGAATTATGTGCTAGCTACAAATGTATACTATATTCACTGACCCATTGGGTCCTATCCTTATAAACACTAAGTTCAATTGCTACATATAAATTAAATCAATAAAATAGCATTTATTTTTAAATATTTCATTATTAATAGGGACTGCACCATCTCCTATCATCCCACTGAAGCTAGTTCAATAAATGTTTAAGTAAACTGAACTGACTGTCCTCTTAACTAATCTAATATTTAACTGCAGTAGAATAACAGAGAATAAAATTATAGGCTAAACAATCTTGGTGAAAATAGTTCATGTTTGTTCCTTCCCAAACTCATTAAATAAAACAGCACCGATTACTGTAGTATATTAACAGCATATATATACTATACTACTTTGAAATTAATTATGAATTACCACAAGTCAATTCAACAAGTCTTTACTGAGCAACTATTATTTGCATACAGCTATGTTTTTAAAGGTACAAAATAAGTATGACATATAATTTAAAATCTTTTGGGGGAAAGGTGAAGACTTTTACAAAAATTAAACAATTATAGAACATGATAGTATAAAATAAAGTACCAAATTAAATGATAAAGTGCCAAAATCCATAACAAATAGAACATAAAACATAAACAGTCCATATATTTTTCTCCTACCCTCCTCCAAATTATATTCTATTTATCTTTAATTTTTTTATTCCCCAGCAGGAGAATTCCCTGAAGACAGAGACATTTTCATTTTTTCTTTATATCCTAGGCACATAAGCACAGTGGTCTAAAAATAAGCTCATTAAATGTCTACTGAGTGAAACAATGTACAAAGGTTAGTTAGGTTTATGTAGTAGGAAATATGATGAGAAAAGTGTTTTAAATACTATTGAAGTTCTTTAATGCTTCAAGAATCAATAATTTGGGGGTGAATATTCCTTCCAATGAAGTAGACCTAAAAAAATTGAGATTTCCCTATTGCCAATCTTTCAATAAAGGAATGAAAATACCTTTATTTAAGCACTTGGAAATACAAAAAGGAAAAGACAATGAGGATATAACACATATAGGAAGTTTCTGCTGCAAGCCAGATGGAAAGGCCTCATGGTATTAAAAGTACAGCAGAAAACCATATGGTAGTACTCTTCTATTGAAATTTCCACTGATAAAATTAATTTATCCGTTTCTGGTGTTGAATCATTTGACAGTATCAAGGTAGCAAGAACCTTCTTTTGTAGGTCATCAGTACCTATGGCTGTAGCACCTACAGAAACAGTTGCTAGGCCACATCTCCGTGGGGCTTGCTTTCATGGGGGGGGGGCAGCCACAGAAAGATACAGCTACTCCCTTAGGGCTTACCAAGATTACTTACCAGACTGTCTGTGTTAGTAAAATATGCCCTTACCCAAAGTCATTGTTTCTCTCAAAGACTGACCTTTTTATTTTTTTGGGGGGGGGGGGGGGGGGGGGGGGGGGGGTGGGTGGTGGGTTGGGGGGGGGGGGGGGGGAAGAGTAGGAGATGTGACAATGACATACATTGCTATTGCCAAGGCTTTTGGGTTCCAAGGACTATCTCAGTCAAGGTCTGCAGGGAGGTGATGATCAAGACAGTGGTGGTGGTGGTGGGCCCAGAATTGCTGGGCATAAGCCACCTCCTGTCTTTCCCTTCAGGGTACCTTGCTGCTTTAGCTATGCTGACTTGCCTACCCACAGATGGCAGTTGGTCAGCAATGGTAGAGATGGCTAGCCACTTCTCCATAAAAACTGCTTCCCAGGATGATGGTTGGAAGGGCTAGGTTGGAAGCAGGACTAGTAGTCTTGGAGTCTTGCCAAGCCCAAGGCTTTTAGGTGGCAGTTGATCAGAAATTAGTGATGGCAAGGAATGGGCTCCCTTCTCCACAGGTGGACTGTTCTCAATTAGCTTCTATTAATAATCATCTTGTAGCTTGCTTGCATCTGCCATAACTTGCATTCCAGTAGCACAACCTTCAAAACCCCAGGGTCATCTATCTATATGCCACCAAATGAGGCATCAGAGTAATATAATATTCTCATACAAATGTCAATTATCATTAAGGTAAGTGATGAAACTAGAATGAATCTTGACAACGGAAACACTTCTGAAAACGGAAACAGGTAGCACATAGTAAAGAATAGGAGAAAATAGATAGGGTCAGATAATGGAATTCAATGCAATTAGCAAACCGAGCATCTCTTTGAAAGATAAAGAAACACCAGGGCACAGCTAACAAAGGAAAAAAGCCAGTCTAGGACCTGGGCAGACCCAGACACAAAGACCACTTCCAACCATCAGTTTCAAACCATCACTTTGCCTATGTGATCAGGAGAAAGTCACTTCACTTTTCAAGACACAAGATAGTAAGAGTATAAAGTGCAAAAAGAAATGATGAAAGGGGGGAAATTCAGCGAAACTTAAAAGATTTGTACAAACTGATACAGAGTGAAGAAAACCAGGATTCATTTCTAGGATGCCTCAATACTGTAAAGAAAAACCAGTGTGAAAGACTTAATTGTGATAAATATAAGGCTCTCCTCTTATATTGCCAGCACTCTAGTGCAGATCCTCCCTTCACACCTAGACTATTGCAATAGCCTTCTGGTGGGTCTGCCTCAAGTTTCTCCCCACTCCCAATCTATCCTCCATTCAACCACTCAAGTGATGTTCCTAAAAGCACAGGTCTGATCATGTCACCTCCCTACTCATTAAATTCCAGTGGCTCCCTACTGTCTCCAGAAGCAAATAAAAAATACTGTTTGGCATTCAAAGTCCTTCATAACCACCAGAACCCAAACCTGTAGCAGCAGCAGGTAGCAACCCTTTCAGAAGCAAAAGCCTGCTGAAGGCCATAATCTGGTAGCGCCAGCACAACAAAGCTCTGAATTGCCATTGCCAGGGCAGACAATCCCATAAGCACTTAACTGCCCAAAGGGAGCAGTATAGGAGGAAAAGGGGGGGGGGGGGGTTTGAAGCCTGCAACTGTGTAGCATTAAGCCTGAGGGTGAAATAGCACAGCATCCAGCAGAGGTCAGCTCTAACCAACTAGCCTGGTGAACTATGAATTACCTGAGACACTGAGATCCAGTCCCTAGCGAAATTTACTATCAGAGGAGATGGTCAGAAAGTAAATATACACCTGGGCTATTTAGAAAGCTGGCTGTGTCATTAACAAACACGGGAAGTTTACAGAAAGGGTGAGTTTGGCAGAAAATGGCTTAGATTTTTTTGGGCATGGAGTTTAATCCAGATAGAGACATCTAAAAGGCAGTATATATAGGGCTGAAAAGTTTAAGTGAGTGAATAGAGATAGATATGGGAGTCATCTGCAGAGAAGATAATGAACCCTTAGGAAGAGATGAACTCAACAGAAGGAGAACATAAAAGGAGGCCCAAAACAAGGCCCAAATTAAATGGACAGGAGGACAATTATGATGAGCCAACAGAGGAGAGACAGAACAGGATATCAGCAAAGAATATTGGGGGGCAGAGCCAAGATGGTGGAGTAAAAGCAGTGGCTTGCTTGAGCTCTCCCCCAAACCCCTCCATATACCTTTAAAAAATGGCTCTAAACAAATTCTAAAACAGCAGAACCCACAAAAAGACAGAGTGAAACAAATTTCTAGCGCAAGACAACCTGGATGGTTGATCGGAAAGGTCTGTTGCGCTGGGCTGAGAGAGGAATGCAGTTCAGCGTGGGCAAAAACCAGCCCTCAGTCAACCTGGAACAGTCCGTCAGGAGATTGAATCAAGGGGAGCTGTGGCAGTTTCCAGACTTCTCAACCCACAAACACCAAAGACAACACGGAAGGTCAGTAGGGAAGGTCTGCGACTGTGGTGAGAAAGGAGCTTGGTGAGCCCCAGTCCCAGCGCAGCCACGGGATGGTAGCTGCTTCTGGTGCTCTCAACCCACAGACAGAGGGGTATTCGAGTGGCTGATCAGAGGGGGATTGCAGGGATCTCTCTGCTGGTACTGAGGCAGGATTCTCTTGCTCTGCCTATGCTTGGATCTGGGTCACAGTTCTGGGTGGCAGTCCTGAGGCGAGGAGGAATGCTGGTGTGGTGGAGCTTGTGGCAGCAGTGGAGAGGGAATCGCCTCACAGTTCCCAAGGCAGAATAGAGTGCTTGTGGTCACTCATTGACCAGAGCACAGGCCAGGAAAGGAGTAAACACCTCTCATTTGATTATACCACCTTGGAAGAAATGAAAATTTACAGGTCCCTGGAAGTTATCTCTGAAAACAGCTGCACAAAACCCCCAAAGCTTGGGACAGTACATTCTCCACACTGGAAGTAGACTCTTACCTTTAAAAAGAATTTAAAACTCAATTAATTGGCTGGGAAAATGAGCAAACAGCACCAAAAAAAAAAGTTACACCACAGAATCTTTCTTTGGTGACAAAGAAGTTCAAAACTTATAACCAGTAGAAGAAAACGAAGTCAAAGTTCCTACCTCCAAAGCCTCCAAGAAAAATATGAATCCCAGGCCATGGAAGAGCTCAAAAAAAGGTTTTGAGAAGCAAGTAAGAGAAGTACAGGAAAAACTGGGAAGAGAAATAGGAGTGATGCAAGAAAATCATGAAAAACAAGTCAACAGCTTGCTAAAGGAGATCTAAAAAAAATACTGAAGAAAATAACACCTTAAAAGGTAGACTAACCCAAATGGCAAAAGAGGTCCAAAAAGTCAGTTAGAAGAATGCCTTAAAAAGAATTGGCCAAATGGAAAAGGAAGTCCAAAAGCTCACTGAAGAAAATACTTCCTTAAAAATTAGAATGGAGCAAATGAAAGCTAATGACTGTGTGAGAAATCAAGAAATTATAAAACAAAACCAAAAGAATGAAAAAATAGAAGACAATGTGAAATATCTCACTGGAAAAAAAACCGAGGGGCAGCTAGGTGGCACAGTAGATAGAGCACCGGTCCTGGAGTAAGGAGGACCTAAGTTCAAATCTGACCTCAGACAGTTGACATTTACTAGCTGCGTGACCCTGGGCAAGTCACTTAACCCCACTGCCTAGACCCCCCCCCCCCAAAAAAAAGGAAAAGGAAAAGGAAAGAAAAACAACTGACCTGGAAAATAGATCCAGGAGAAATAATTTTAAGAAATTACTGGACTATCTGAAAGCCAAGATCAAAAAAGAGCCTAGACATCATCTTTCAAGAAATTATCAAGGAAAACTGCCCTGATATTTGAGAACCAGAGGGTAAAACAGAAATTGAAAAAAAATCCACTGATCACTTCTTAAAAGAGATCCCCAAAAGAAAACTCCTAGGAATATTACAGCCAAATTCCAGAGTTCCCAGGTCAAGGAGAAAATATTGTAAGCAGCCAGAAAGAAACAATTCAAGTATTGTGAAAACACAATCAGGATAACATATTAGCAGCTTCTACATTAAGGGACTGGAGGTCAAAGGAGATAGGATTACAAACCAAGAATCACCTAACCAGCAAAACTGAGTATAATCCTTCAGGGGGAAAAAATTGACATTCAGTGAAATAGAGGACTTTCAAGCATTCTTGATGAAAAGACCAGAGCTGAACAGAAAATCTGACTTTCAAATATAACACTCAAGAGAAGCATGAAAAGGTAAACAGGAAAGATAAATCATAAGTTGAACTATTTACATTCCTACATGGAAAGATGATATTTGTAATGTATGAGACCTTTGTCAGTATTAGGGTAGCTGAAGGGAAAAAAATTATATGGATAGATAGATAGACAGATAAACAGATACATAGATAGAGTTGAAGATGAAGGGGTGGTATCTAAAAAAGAAAATTAAGGGGTAAGAGGATTATACTAGGAGAAGGAGAAAGGGAGAGGTAGAATGAGGTAAATTATCTCACATAAAACAGACAAGAAAAAGCTTTTTACAATGGAGTGGAAGAGGGAGCAGGTGAGAGGGAATGAGTGAATCTTATTCTCATTGGATTTGGCTTAAGGAGGGAATAACATACACACTCAATTGGGTATGGAATCTATCTTACCCTACAGGAAAATAGGAGGGAAGGGGATAAGAGATTGGGGGGATGAAAGAAGGGAGGACAAATTTGGGGAGGGGATAATCAGAAGCAAACACTTCTGAGAAGGGACAGGGTTAAAAGAGAAACTAGAATAAATGGGGGTGGGGTGGGGGAAAGGAGAAAATAGAATAAACGGGGGGGCAGGATAGAATGAAGGGAAATATAAAGTTAATTTTTCACAACATGACTACCATGTAAGTGTTTTGCATGACTACACATGCATAACCTGTATCAAGCTGCTTGCCTTCTCAATGAGGGTGGATAGGGATGGAGGAAGAGAGAATATCTGGAACCCAAAGTTTTAAAAACAATGCTAAAAATTGTTTTCCCATGCAACTGGGAAATAAGATATACAGGCAATAGGGTACAGAAATCTATCCTGCCCTACAGGAAAATAGAATGGGCAGAGGATAAAGGAGGTGGGGGGGAAGTAACAGAAGGGCAGATTAGGGGAAGGGGTATTCAGAATGCAAGCTGTCTTGGGGTGGGGGGAGGGGCGAGATGGTGAGAAAAATTGCAACTCAAAATCTTGTGGAAGTGAACATTGAAAACTAAAAATAAATAAATTAATAAATGTTTAATATAAAAAAGAAATGAATATCAAGAAAGAACAATGGAACATGGAACCTAAGGGAAGAGAAGAATGTGTGTTGGGGAAGGGTAATGCCAGTTTTAACAAAAGAATAAGCACTAATTAAAGGTCACTGGATTTGGCAAGTTAAGAAATCACTGGTAACCTTGAACCTTAGAGAGCAGTTTCAGTGGAGGAGTAGGAAACCAAATTTCAAAGGAATGAGAAATGAGTGAGAAAAGAAGAAAAGTATACACAGACAACCCTTTCCCAGAAGGCTATGATTCTGGAAAGAAAAAGCTTAGATAATATCCTGCAAGCAACAGAGAGCCACAGTAGACTCTCGAGTGAGGCATTTTAGTAATAAGAAAAATATCTTAAGATTAGTCTGGCATCAGCTCTGTATAACAAATTTGGAAGGAGAATTGAAACACAAAATGAATAATTAAAAGATAATTAACTAAATATAATTCAAGATGGGATCTGTCCTTAAACTAGAGAGATAACATTAAGAACAAGCTTCAACCACAATTTATAAGTACAATTTTGGGGGGGGGGGGTGAGGCAGTTGGGGTTAAGTGACTTGCCCAAAGTCACAAAACTAGTGAGTGTTATGTGTCTGAGGACAGATTTGAACTCAGGTCCTCCTGACTCCAAGACCAGTGATCTATCACTGCACCACCTAGCTGCCCTTACAAGTACAATTTTCCAAAAAAATTATGTATAAACTGTCTCTAAGCAATTATATATAAAGTATTTACACCTCCCTAAAGCCCTATCCCAATGTTCACTGTAGCGATCAGAGATTCTCAAAGGCTATACCAGTAAAGAGCAAGCTCTGGTGGATTCTACCATGCCAGCAATCCTTCAAACATATAGCCAGCAACACAAGAATCCATTTCCTGAAGATCAACCTAGCTAAATATATTGGCATATGATATCAAGATTATAAATTTTTTTGGTAATGTCAACTAATGAACAAAGAAAAAACACAAAACAGCCCTCTTCCACTTCTACAGTTGTAGAGTGGAGGGAAAGTAGACAGGTGGCACCAAGAATCAACAATCATCATCCATAAATGTGACTATTAGTACTATGTGAAATCCAGCTAAAATGAAGGATAGTTCACAGATGTTCCTTGGAGAGGCAAAAAAAAGGATTAGGCTGATTTTTATTGGACACTCAAAGGCAACAAAAACTATTATTTACTGAAATATTTGTTATATTTGCAAGAAGATAACTGCATCAACATCAATGCTAAGAATGAAGAGGTAGAGAAGTCTATGAAAAACCTGGTAAGACCTTTCAAATTAAATGTGAAGGCAGGAAAAGATAGGAAAGGTCTGATGCTATTGTGTTAAATTTAATGTGCACTTTTAAAAACTATACATAACTTTAGTTTGATATACAACTTTTCTTTGTATACCAAAATATTCATGTTGATGGTTTTGCAAGTTCATGATAAAAAACAAAAAAAAAATTAAAGGTAAGGATGAGGGGAAAAATATGGAAAGGTTGATTCAGACATAGGAAATGAAGCCTTTACCTCACGAACACTTTCTTCAAGTAAAGAAGATTCAAGATACAATGAGCATCAAATAAAAAATATAAGATATTTTATATATAAAAAAATCAAAAGGGTATTTTTTTAACAGAAACAAAATTATTTCTGTAGGAATAATTCCTGAGCCATCAATTTGTGTACAGTCAGACCACCAACTCAAAGATGACTAGAATTATTTAAGAAAGGAAAGGAAAAGGAGAAAGGAAAGGAACAGTAATTGAAACACAGTCTCAAATTAAGAAAGTAATTCATAATCAAAAATAGAAAATCAAACAACAAATATGGCCATCTATAATCATATCCAGAAGTTTAACCAATGTAAATTAACTGCCACAACAAGGAGATCAAGAACCCAGAAATCACTTTTAGTCAGCAAACATCTGACTCACACGATAAACAGAGATATGGCAGCCAAAGACAACACCAGGATACTATAGATCAAAGTTAAGAAAATCTTTCAAAGATTATTCTAATCAGTACTACATCATAAAAGAACTGAGCAGTAGACAGTAAAATCAGCTAAAAAAAAACCTTGCCAATACATCTAGCAAAACAGAATCATCCCAAATATTTTAAAAGACCTTAAAAATGAAAAATTTGTAAAGACGATTATAAAAAACCCATACACGCACTCCACAAAATCCTCCTTAATGAAACAAAAGGCATCTTCTCAGTAGAGAACAGAGCTTATGAACAACTTTTATTTTGATTTTTTTTAATGAGTTTTAAAAGAATACTTAGGAAAGCAACATCAATTTTCCCACACACATACACAATTGCCGTTCATCAAAGTGCTGTGCAGATAGTACATAATCAATAAATATTACTTGAAAAAATTTCACTTTTCTCTCCCCCCTCCTATGTACTAATTTTTATAAACTTCAAGAAAGTAAAATTCCTTGTTTCATGCAAGTCCCATTTATAACAAATTCCAAAGAACAAACAGAAATCACAATATTTAGAAGTGGATTGGACCCTTCACATTTTATAAAATAAGAAACCTTTAGTAAAATTTTGCAGTGAGTACACTGCTAGAAATGGAAGTCTGTCCTGCATAGAAACTCCATTTTTGGCAGAAAAGCCAAGTGTCTGCATGTACTCAACCCCTTACCTTTCTCAAGCTACTTGATTCTTAAGTCTTTGGGAATTTAGGTGATGAGTGAGTTTTTTTTAAGGGGATAGAGGTACAATTTTGAACAAAGTTTCCAATATGTTAGTTTGGTGGGATTTGTTTAGCGGCAAGAGCAAAAATTGTGTGGTTGGGAAGATCTGAGTCTTCGTATTTGGATGTTTTTAAAGATAAGAAACCTGCTATTTGATGTGGCAAAACTCTAGACTAAAACATTCAATTTCAGCCTACCTCTCCTTCCTTAGTGCTTTGCCAATGTGCAAAAAGATATTTTATTTAGAACACACTCTTAACTTGGAATTCCTGGATAGATTTCAGGGGGGAAAGGGATCCATGAACTTGCATGTGAAAAAAAATTATACTGTGTTTTAATATAATTGGTTCCTGTTGTAATCCTACACATTGTATTTTATGCATTTTAAAACGTCATTCTGAGAAGGTATCCACAGTCTCATCAGACTCCTAGGAGCCTAAGACACACACAAAAAAGTTAAGAACATCTGTCATAAAGAGTATTGTGACCAGTAAAGGACAGAAATCAAATAAAGCATTTTGTTTTGGCTTAATCAATGCAGTGAACACATTTAAACTCTCACACGGAAAAGTGCCCTACCAAGAGCCATTCATGGAGACTAGGAAATAGCTTTGTCATATGTATTCCTCCTTTGTAATGGTATTCATTTACTATTTTACTGGTACAAACAAACTAAGCAAATATTGCCACATATCCACTATGTGGTACTACTAGGCAATGGAGAAGAGACAAAGTATAGATAGGAAACAGTGTTTGCCCCTAAGTGTACATCATAGTACACCAATAACCAATTAAAAACTATAGGATAAATGCAGTAAGAGACGAGCAAAACAAAATGTTTTTGAGGTATGAGGTGGAATTAGGGTTGTGGATAGAGATATGGTTGTGGATAGAAGAAGTAGCACTGCGAATTGGCCTTTTAAAGGAAGAGGTAGAATATGGAAGGGAAAAGGAGGCTGTTCCAGGCATTGAGATCACTGTGATCAAAGTCAGAGATAAGTATATGCCTCACTAAGAAGACAAAGTAGTACAAAGTTTGGCTGGAGTGTGTAATATACAATAACTAGCATTTCTATAAATATATTCACATTTGATCTTCACAACAACCCTGGTAGGTAGGTACTATTATTCTCATTTTCAGATGAGAAAAACAAGGCTAAGAGACTTACTTTAAATGACTTGTCCATAGTCATACAGCTAAGTATCTAAGGCAGTATGTGAATGCAGTTCTTTCCAATTCCCAAGTCCAGTGGTAT
Source organism: Vombatus ursinus (assembly GCF_900497805.2). NCBI lineage: Eukaryota > Metazoa > Chordata > Mammalia > Diprotodontia > Vombatidae > Vombatus > Vombatus ursinus. The sequence goes on along the minus strand of NW_020954587.1, from coordinate 10,901,639 downwards.
ATCCACTGTACTATCTAGCTGCCTCCCTTTGATCCCTCCAAGACACAGTACAAGGCAAGGAGATGCAAATGACATAGTTAAGGCAGAGCAGTCCCAGCCTATGGAGAGGCTTTGGTACTATTTCTGATGTAGTAAGAAATAAGACAGCTATTGAAGATTTTCCAGAAGATGAATAAACATGACCACATCTGTGCATAAGAAAAATTAATCTGGTAGCAATGTGAAGAATGGATTAGATCTATATAGACCAGTGAAAAAAGCTATAACAGTCTGGGTGTATGATAAAGACAGCCAATGCTAGGGTGAGGTAAATGGGAATAGAAAAGACATATGTTATGGAAAGAGAAGACAGAAGCAATAGGAGCAACTAAGCAACTGGATGAAGGGAAAAGTAAATAATAAATACAACAAAATTTCCAAGAGACTAAACAGTGATTGTAAGAAATAGTAAAGTCGAGCTCTGGCCTTGGAATCAGGACAACCTGAGTTCAAATCCGGCCTCAGACACATGACACTTAATAGTTGTGTGACCCTGGGCAAGTCACTTAACCCCAACTGCCTCACTAAAAAAAAAAAAAAAGTAAAGTCCCCTTTGACCCAGCAATACCACTTCTAGGTCTGTATCCCAAAGAGATCATAAAAATGGGAAAAGGACCTACATGTACAAAAATATTTATAGCAGCTCTTTTTGTAGTGGCCAAGAACTGGAAATTGAGAGGACATCCATCAGTTGGGGAATGGCTGAACACGATGTGGTACATGAATGTAATGGACTACTACTGTGCTATAAGAAATGATGAGCAGGCAGACTTCAGAACAACCTGGAAAGACTTAAATGAACTGATGCTGAGTGAAATGAGCAGAACCAGGAGAACACTGTACACATTAACAGTAACACGTGTGATGACTAACTTTGATAGACTTATCTCTTCTCAGCAATACAAGGATCTAAAACAACTCCAAAAGACTTGTGATGGAAAATGCTGTCCACATCCAGAAAAAGAACTATGGAGTCTGAATGCAGATCAAAGCATATTAATTGCTCTCTCTCTTTTTTAATTTTCGTTTCTTCTTTCTTGTGGTCTCTCCCATTGGTTCTAATTCTTCTTTATAACATGACTAATGTGAAAATAGGTTTAAAATGAATGTATATGTTGAGCCTATATCAATTTACATGCCATCTTGGGTGGGGGAAGGGGAGAGATGAGTAGAAAATTTGGAACTCAAAATCTTATGGAAGTGAATTTTGAAAATTAAAAATAAATAAATTTATAGGGGAAAAAGGAAATAGTAAAGTCAACAATGAATCATCATTTACTATTTGCCAGGTTATTTTGCTAAGCACTGGGAATAAAACTAGAAGCACAAAAACAGTCTCAAGTACTCAGACTTTACATTTTGATGGAGAAATATGATGTATGAAAGGAAGATGAAGGGGGAGGGGTGGAAATGCCCACATGGGTATGATAGAGAATCAGAAGCCTGGAGAATCAGAAGCAGAGCCCAAGGAGGAATGAAGGAGGTTACATGGACAGCCTGTTCCTTCCCTAAAATGCCAGCTCTGAAAGGAACTGACCAAAACAGACAAAAGGATTACAGAGATGGAAAGATCTTCCAAGATGAGGAAGTTGCCTTCTCATGGTGACAAAGCCACTTCCAAGGTAAGAAAATTACTGAGGGCAGAGAAAGCAGTGGATAGAGTCTGGAGTGGAGCACACAGAGTGAAAATGAAACAGTGAAACTGAAACAAAAAGTAAGTTTATGGTACAGAGAAATATGCTCAGTTTTAGACATGTTGAACTGAGGTGTCAAAGAGATATGCAGGTAGATATTTCAATGACTTGTTTTTATTACTGGTTATTTCCACATTATTTTTCCTTAAGTGGTTGATCTAAGTTTCTTTCATGAAAAGAAGGAAAATGGAACCAAAGGTGACAGTTAGACTTGAAACTGAACACAGGAGTATCTCCTCATGCTAGCCCTGGCCGTGTGGCAGCACTGTCCTGATTAGCAAGTCAGACACATTGCAAACACAACTGACTCACTACATCTAGCTGGCTTCAGACCAAAGACCATGGTTCATATTCATTCCAACAACATACCAGGAAAAACAATCTTTAAACATCCCTTTGAAGACCTCCACTTAGGGAAAAAAACTCAATAACCCCCAAAGCAGTCAATTCTCACCTTTCAACAGCTATTAGGGAATTTTTCCTTATTTTGAGGTGAAATTTTCCTCCCTGGGACTTCCACTCATTCCTCTCCTAACTTCTCTACCTGTTTCATTCATTTATTTGTGCAAACTTGTTATTTTCATGATGGAAAGTGATCAATCAACTAGTGTTTATTGTCTACCAAGTTCCAGGCACTAGACAATGCACTGAGAATAGGGAATTAAGGACCGGATCTGTTACTTCATTGGTGTAGGGACCTCCAACCAAGTGAGGAAATTCCCTCTACCAATGCAGGTCCATCATTTTCTTGGCAACTGACAGCTTTAGAGACCTGTCTAAAGTACTGAATTGGTAAGTGTCACACAATCCCTATGTAGCATATGGGACCTGTACCCAGTTCTTCCAAGCCCTCAACCCAGCTTTCTATCCACGATGCCACATTGGTTCTCACACTAGAAGGGCCAAAACAAAAGCGTTGATAGTCCTCAAGGCACTTACATTTTACTAGGGAGAAACTACATGTTCATAGTAAAGTAAATGAATATTAAAAACGAAAACAAAACAAACAGCCAAGTGACAGTCAAGGAGGGGGACAGGACAACAACAACAATCAGGAAATCCCTGTTAAAGGAGAAAGCAATTGCAATTAAACTGAGCTTTGTGGGAAACTAGAGCCTTCAAGAAGTGGAGGTGAGGAGGGAGAGAATTCTAAGCATGGTAGACACACAGCCAATGCAAAAGCATAAAGAGGAGACTGCAATGAAGAGAGATATAATGCTACACATGAGGAATAACAAAGAAATGAGTAGCATATAATCAGCCAATAAAGAGAATACAGAGCTAGAATGTGAAGGACTTTAAATGTAAGAGGAGTATGTATTTTAACCTAAAAACTGTGAATGAGGATTCACTGAAGCTTCTCAAACATAAGAGTGGCATGGTTAGAACTACACTCTACAAGTATTAATTTGACAGTTACATAGAGAATGGATTTGGAGAAGGTAGAGACAATGCTGATTGGGAGGTGAGTATAATAGTCATGGGGAGATAAGGATCTGGACTATAAAAAGAATAGTATAAGAGAAAGGGATGGACATTAAGAGATGCTTGAGGATATTGAAATCAACAAGACTTTGCCCCTGACTGAATGGGGAGGGAAGGAGAGAAAGTGAAGAATCAAACATGACTCTTTGGTTTTGAAACTAGATGACAGGAAAAATGGTAATGCTCTTGACAGAAAGATCAATCAGAAGAAAGGGTGGGTCTGGGGCAAAAAGAAAGTATTTTGGATATATTTGAAGTGCTTATGGGACAACTAAGTGGAGACGTGGGACGACAGAGTTGAGGAGAAAGATGAGAATTAAGTCTCCAAAGAGATGATAGGTCAATTCATGGCAGCTAGAGATAACCAAAAGCTGAGAGAAAGAAGAGCTCATGCTGACCCAATGATTCAACTAATGAAAAACTGCTTTACTGGAAAAATTTTCAGTAATCTATTTCACTGAACAACCAAAGGAGAGCAAAAGGGGGGAGAAAGTTTCAGTTCAAAAGGCATATGGCATACAAAGGGCAATGAGACTACCGTCAGAAGGCTAATCACAAAAGCTGTGTATTCATAAACACTGAAATGAAAAATGAATGGATTAAGTGAAAATATAATTTAAAACCCAAAATCTAAGAAATGGATGCTACCTAGGCTAGTATAGCATCACTTTTTGTAAAGATGTAGTTCTCAAAATATAGTAAATTTCTATGAATTAGCCAATCTATCAACATTTATAATTTGTCAAACATTAATAATTTTTCTGCTCTACTTACTTCTATAGTAACATGATACGATTTTATAATACTCAGTTAAAAGTCTGATCTAGGTCACACTGGGCATATACCCTTAAAGAGAACAAAGACAAAAAGTGGGAACCCATGTATTACAAAATATGCATAGAAGCACTTTGCAGCAGCAAAAAAGCTAAAAACAAAATGTTAGTTCCATCAACTGGGAATGGCTAACAAATATATATTTGTAAAAGGACTTAGCACAGTGCCTGGCACATAAAAAATGATGAATTCATAAAAGCACAGAACTATAAAAAGAAGTGGAATGAAATAAGCAGAACAAGGAAAACAATAATTTAAAGAAAAATAAGAGTAAAGCAAAACTAATTATAATAACCAAGTTTGGCCTCAGGGAAAAAAATAAGGAAATCTGTTTCTCTATACCATCACCACTCCTTCCCACCACTACCCACCATTCTTCTTCCTTAAAAGACGTGAGGAATATGAGTAGAAAATGTTGCATGTGTAGTCTGATCTGGTCATTTGGGAAGGCTGGGGGAAACAATATTTAGAAATGACTGTGCTATAAAAACAAAAAGTATCAAAAAATTTAATATGAATACACACACAATTTCAATTTGGTCACATTGAGTTTTTGAGGCAGAAGCAAGACAACCTAAGTGAAGTAGACCCAGCACACTGGAAATGAAGGAGTGGAGTTCAGGAAGGAGAACTGAATTGGGCATAAAGATACGGGAGTTATCTGAACAGATGGGATAATGAATCATAGAAGCAGATGAGATTAACCATGAAGAGTTTTAGAGAAAAAAGAAAAGAGGACCAACATATACACTTAGGGAGCAGGAAGATGAACAAGTAAGGGTTTGTTTAAGAAAGAACTAAAAATCATCCCAACTTTTATGAAAATATTATGATCTCTAAATTGCTATAATCAAGACCTCCACTTAGGCACTAGGGTCACGGAAAACCTTAAATAAAATAACCTGATTTTGCGTTTTTATCAAGGAAAAACACAATGTAGACACAGATGTATTTCTATAGACCAAACTTTACTACCAGTTTAGAGATATTACTTCTATGCTTAGATGCAATGAAGGGAAAAAAATAAATCCTGAGATAAAATGATTTCAATGTTCTTTATTCAATTACTTCAGGTTAAATGACCCAAAACACTCAAAATAACCATCAGGCACCTCCAATACCACCACCACCACCACCAAACCAATACCACTTGTTAAACCTTCTTACACAAAAGTCTTGATTTTATATTTTTTAAAATATGCCATTTGGCAGTGGGGGAGTTGGGGGAAGAAGTAATTTTTCTGACTTTAACATTCTGAAAAGAAATAATTGATCATCACTGAATTTAACTTAAGAAACATGTCAATTGGGGACACTGTCATTCCTAACCTCTTTGATTCTGGGGAATGAACCTCAACTAAATATGATGGATTTTCCTTGAATACAATCACCTCAACACAACTATAAAGATGCTCATTCTGTTATCTGCAATTGTTTCAATTTTTTTTTCATTCTCAGCAAGGTGTATCTCATGCAGTGATTAGCAACTAACAAGTTGGGCAACTTATTAGTTTGATTTAATGACACCTCCATGCTCCATTTCTTGAAACTACTGCCTTTATACAGTTTAAGGGAGTTGCAATTAATTGTGTTTTGAGAATTCCACAAGCTTCCATAAGCTAACTTAGATATATAGCCTAGGGTCATAAAATCAGAGGTAAGAATAACAACAATTCTGAAAAATAATATTTCACAAGATACTGAATACCTAGAAAATGGTTCCCCTCCAAACCAAGTATGCCTAATTTCAGTGGACTTTCAAAAACTAATTGTTTCATTTCAAACACATCAAACCTACTCTCACCTTAAGCCTCTTTTTTGCTTTGCCGAACACTGATGAAAAAATTGAAAATACATATACACATGTAAGGTAAATCCAAAAATGGATACATGAAAATTCTTTAGACTGATCAATGCACCAAGTGACTTTTGCTACTCTCAAGGAAATAAAGCAATCCATTTTCTACAACTTGAACTAGATGGCTTCTAAAGTTCCTTCCAACACTAAATCTATGATCTTATGAACTTCAATTTCATTTGTAACTTATCAAATCATTTCATAGCAAAATAATGGCACTACAAATCAGATCCATCTTTTCAAATACCAAATAACATACCTTACATACAGTTCCTTCCTGGTTTTATGAAAACCCTACATTATAGAAGGCAACAGAGAACAGTTAGCTAAAATTTTCATCAACCATCTGTTACGTGTTATTATGGCATGTTATCATGGCAATTAGCCAGATTACGTTAGAGCAAGGTTTAGTTAAAATGGATTAATGCCATGAAAGACCATGATGGTACTGAAAATATGAGAGCTTGGCCCAGGAAAAAATATCCCTTACCATAAACTCAATGAGTAAATAGCTGGAAAGAACCAATTTGTAATTTACAATTTCTATTTACAAATAGGCTTAGTTCTAAATCACCTAACCACCAATAAATTTTATCACACCACTAAACTCTTGCTTTTAGTTACTTAGCTTAAAGATTTCAAATTATGACAAATCCCTTAATGACAGAAATAGCTTTATAGTTTGCAAACTGCTGTAACTTCTGTTATCTCATTTAATTTAAGAAACAACCCCATGAAATATCTAGTTCAAATATTATTCCTTAGAGTCACACAGCTAGGAAGCCATTAAGTCAGCAATCAAATCCAAGACGTGACAACATACAGTGAGTGTTCTACTATACCAAAATTTCTTAATAAAGGAAAATTTTAATCCACTTCCTGCCCATCTTCTCTTGCTAGAAACACCACTTTCAGCTCTTTTTTGTGTGTTGTCTTCCCCCAGTATGAGTAAGCTCCTTGAAGGGTGGGATTTGTCTTACATTCTTGTATTTGGTATCCTCCACTTTCTGACACATAAGCCCTTAATAATAAATCTTTTGGGGCAGCTAGGTGGTGCAACAGAGTGCTAGGCTTGGAATAAGGAAGACTCATCTTTGAGTCATATTTGAATATGGCCTCAGACACTTGCTAGCAATGTGACCCTGGGCAAGTCACCCAAACCTGTTTGTCTCAATTTCCTCATCTGCAAAATGAGCTAAAGAAAGAAATGGCAAAGCACTCCATTATCTCTGCCAAGAAAACCCCAAATGGAGTCACCAAGAGTCAGACATGATTAAAAATGACTGAGCAACAACAACAAAATCAATCTTTTTATCTATGGATTGTTTATTATTATTATTATTTATCTATGGATCCATTTATTTATGGATTTCAGGACTTCACCAGAAAGAAGAACATTTTGTTTCCACATACTTAACTCCAGCAAAACCCTTAAGTTCTCACTAGACTGAAATTAACGATCAAGAAATCCACTGAGAAAATAAAGTAAGTGACTGACTTCTTACCCACAACTATATAAAAGATGGGGTAGCCTTCCACAGCAATCAAAAGATGAATCAAGGACAGTAAATCTCTGTATCTAGAAGCAGCAAGAGCTCTCGGAGGGGTCCCAAGAAACCTCCAAGGTAAGGACCACTGGAAGTCCAACAGTGGGGATCACTAGAAGATCCAGGATGAGACTAAACTGAGCCCAACCCACTCAAAAAAAGATCAAGGACAGGAGCCTGGCTATAGGTCCAATTCAGGAAATAAGCCGAAGACAAATCAAAGAAAAGACCAACCAAAATTTTTAAAATGTATGCTGAAAAATCTATTGATCCCCCAAGAAAGGAATACTCTGAGACTAATACAAGCAGAGACAAAATAAAATTTTTGAAAAGATATTTTCCATAAGGACTATGTAAAAACGTGGGAGAAATGAAGAATGCAAAATAAAATGGAAGAAAAGCTCTATAGGAAGGAATTGGAAGAAAAATAAGTAGCTTATAAGGCAAAATGGTAAACCTTACCCAAGAATTGGATTCCATGAATAGTAGAATAGACCAAACAGAAATTAATGACTATGAAACAGCAAGAAATCTTAGAATAAAATCAAAAGATTAAAAAGAAAAAAAAGGAAGGTATCTAATATCAAAACCAGTCAAGGAGAGATAAATTAAGATCACTGGATTTTTTAAAAATCATAATCATAGATTCTCCTGATAATAACCCCAAAAGAAAGTCCCAAGAATGTCATAGCCAAAATCCCATGTTCCCATGTCAAAGCAAAAACACTGCAAAGCAACCAGACGAAGCAGTCTAAGTACTAAGAAAATAGAATCAGGATGACACAACACCTGACAGTTTCTATTAAAAATAAGAGATCTTGGAATATAAGGTTGCAAAAGATAATATAGGCTTACAACCAAAAATAACTTACCCTGAAAATCTGAGTATTATCCTAAGTGGTCGAGGAATAGAATAGAAAACTCCAAGTATTTCTGATGAAAAGACCAGGACTGAGTAAGAACTCTGAAGAGTCTAGAAAAACTTAGGAAGGTAAATTTATTTTGGCAACTGGAAGCAGTTATATGATGATGTAGTTCTATTAGTCAAATAAAGGAGGGAAGAAACACGTGCCCCTTCAGAACCTTAATGTCTTCAAACGGGTATGAGGGAGTGAGGGGTTGGAGGTGGAAAGATACATAAGAAAAAAAAAGATCCTGGACGTGGATTAATCCTAAAGATCGAAAGAAAAGAGCACCAGCCCTGAAGTCAGGAGGACCTGAGTTCAAACTCAGCCTCAGACCAAATACCTGACACTCACTAGCTGTGTGACCCTGGGCAAGTCACTTAACCCCAACTGCCTAAAAAAGAACAAAAGAAACAAGATTGAAAGAAAAGACAGAAAAGGGAGGGCTAAAAGGAGGAATACACTGGTACAGAAGAAAGGAGAAAGAGTAGCGTAGAACTTAACTATTTCTGTTAACTGGGATGTGTGAGAAGAAAAGTATCCAAACATGGAGGAAAGCAGGGGAGCGTTTATCAGATGAACTCTAATTTGAAAAAGGACACACACACAGACAGATATACAGTTAACTATGGAAATCCATGAAAACAGGGGGAACAAGTAGGGATAGGAGAGAAGGAAGAGGGGGAAAAATAATACCAACAGTCATAAGCAAAATAAATTTTTCTGATCCTGAAAGGAGGAGAGGAGGGACAATTAAGAAAAAAGAACAAGAAAAAAAACTAGAATCTAAGTTGATGTGTTAGATTTACTCTCAGACAACTGGGAAACAGCTGAAGAAAGGGTGGTACATGAATGTAATAGAGTATTACTGCTCTGTAAGAAATAATGAAACAAATTATTTCAGAGAATCCTGGACAGTATGAAATGATGCAGACTGAAATGAACAGAACCAGAAGAACAATTTATTAAAAGAAAATAACTGTAAAAAAGGCAACTTTTGAAGACTTAAAGCCTTTGAAACTTTGATCAATGCAATGATCATACTTGATGAAACATGCAACCCATATCCGTAGAGGTGATGGACATAAGGTACAGAGATATGTATTTTTTGGACATGGCTGTGGAATGGATTCATCCTGCTTAACTATGCATACTTATTACAAGGTTTCCAGCTGTGTTTTCCCCCCCTTTCTTTTTCTTGACTTTTAATTAGGAGGAGGGAGTTGAGATGTGGGAGGAATCATAGCGATGTTTTTAAAAAGAATATAGAAAAGAACAGGAGGTTTGGTTTGTTTCTGTTTCCAAAAGGAGGCTTAAAAGGAAGCAAATACAAGCTGGAAAGTTTTAAAAGTAACGTGAAGAATTTATTATATCTTTTTTCAAAAAGCAAGCAGTATATAATGGTGATTGATGATTTCATGCAGAAATAACACCTCTGTATTTGAAAATGCCTTTTTTATAAGTCCAGAATTTAAAAAATTTCTTAAAAGATTAAATCTTTTACCCTCTAAAAATATCTAAGTGAATTTCATTTAATTCACTGCAACTCTGCAGCCTATCAACTAAAAATGATGTTAACTAATTCTACTGCTAGGTGGTGAAATAAACTGAGTGCTGGACTTGGAAATCAGGAAGACTTAAATAAACGAAAATCTTGCCTTATACAAACTGTGTGACCCTGAGCAAGTCACTGTCTCAGTTTCCTAATCTGTAAAATGAGGATACTAATAGCGACTACCTCAGAGTTGTAAGGATGAAATGAGACAGAATATGTAAAATGCTTTGTAAATCTTAAAAGCAGTCTATAATGCTAGCTGTTACTGTTATCAGAGTATATGCATTTTTTGTTTTTTTTCTAGTGAGAGTGATGTGTTTTTTCTTCATTCCATATTCTTTCCCTAACAATCGACCAAAAGCAGGCAATTGCGTAGCAACTCAGATATATCAAAGATGTGGTTTGTGTAAAAGAAACAAATCTTTGCAGATAAAAACCACAATATAGATTTCACTGGTATCATATCCTAACTAAAGTAAGTTTTAAGAAAAATTATCCTCAGTAATGCCCTTAAATCACCTGAAGGGACAGTTGTCAAAAATACAATGTGGTTCAAAAAAGAACTCTCTTTAAAATCACAGGCTCCAATTCTGCCTCCCAGACCTACTCTCCCTGTATTACCTTGCACATGTAACTGAACAACCTTGGGTTTCAGTTTTCTCATCTGTAAAAAGAAGACGTTGGAGTAAGAGGACCTATCAAGCCCCTTCCACCTGTCAATGGATTGCCCATTATGGGGATCTCACCAATGAGGGTTCTCTGACCACTAAAGCAGGCCTACATCTTCTGGGCACCTGAAGAATTATGCCTGAGGCTTGAAGAAGAGGTGAGGACCCCACTTGGGGTAACACACACTGCCAGTGTCAGAGGCATCACATGCACCCAGGTCTTTCAAGCTCCAAGGGAAGCTTGTTCTGTTCTACATGATCTTATACTGAAATGATATGGTGGGTAGGAATACAGTGGAATAAGCAGCCTCTGAAGTCTCTTCTTTGGCTAACAGAAATTTCATTACCTCAAATTTTGGATAAGCCTTTGAATTTGATTTAAACATCACAATACTTTGTGACTTTTCAATGTTGATAAAAATCTATTCCAAAACTGAAAAATTTTTCTTCCTCAGACTTAAATCTAACCCCAACAATAAGAGTCAATAATCAAAGTTAATGGAATTTGTCAGTATTTAGCACCATTTTACTAAATACACAGTGATCTTAGCTGACCCTTTCCAACAAATTAATAAGTAAATTAATAAAGGAATAAAATTAGGATCAAGGTACTCTAAATAACAATAATGATATATTGGAATATACAATGATTTCTTACTTTAGCTCTATTAACTGTGTGACCATGTCACTATGTGTTCATTTTCTCTTCCATAAAAATGATAGGATTTGGCTAAATTAATGTCCCTTAAAGATCATTATTATCATAATGGAAAAAAGAAAGGAAATCCTATGATGTGAAATATAATAAAAAAAAATTAAGTATAACTATGACTTCAAGGAAAAGCAAAACTTTTCTAAACCACCAAGAATTAAAAGGTTTTTTCCTTAAAAAAATACATATAGAAAACCAAAAAAGTGGTAGATATCTAAGGTTAAGTAACAAAAGGCCACTGAGTAAGAACTATTGCTAACTTGACATTAATTTTATCAATACCCATGACATTATTAACATCACCACACTGATCTTAAAGATCAGCAAATTTGAAAGAGCAATGCCAGAGCACAGAGAGGTTTAATGACTGGTGCCCATGGTCACATGCAACTAATACGGTCAGACAGGACTTGAACTCAGACCTCTATCCACCACACCATGATACTTCTCGTGTAGAAACAAACATACACACACACATATACATTAATTGCTGGCATTATCAATTTAAGCATTCAACAGGTCTGGAAAAACCAGGCATGCTACCAGTTCTGAAAACATGAATGAAACCTTTTATAAATTATGAAAATTGATATATAATAGTTCACAAAATGAAAAATTATATTAGTTTATCGTGGATGGATCGCATGGGATACAAGTGATTTGTGAGGAAGCACTATCTTCACCATAAAAGAGCTAAATTCAATGCCACACATTACATACCATGCCAATAAATTTCTCTTTTCCAAAATACAAAAAATTTGTGAAAGCAATTAGTTACTAGGGCCAAAAAGTTATTACACTGTGCATTGCCTGTACCTAACAATATCAGTATTACATCTATACTCCAAATAGATTAAAGAAAAAGGATTCAAATGGACAAAAATATTTCCAGCATCTCTGTTTGCAGTGGCCAAGAGCTGGAAACACAAGGGGTTTCTAACACCCAGCAACTGAAGAATGGTTGAACAAGTTATGGAATGATGTGATGGAATGCTATTGTGCTCTAAGAAATGACAAAGTGAGTAATTCTGAAGAAACCTGGGAAGGCTTGCATGAACTGATACAAAAGTGAAATGAATGACACTTACTAGCTGTGTGACTCTGGGCACTTAGTCACTTAACCCCAATTGCCTCACCAAAAAACAAAAACAAAACAAAAAAGTGAAAAGAACAGAACCAGGAGAATAACTAATAAAATCACAGTATCGTAAAGACAAACAACTTGGAAAGACTTAGGACCTCTAAGAAACACAATAACCAACCACAATTCTAGAGGGCTTGTGATGAAAAGAGCTAACCCACCTTCATGTAGAGAGGTGATGGACACATAGTGCAGATTGAAGCTTATTTTCAAGTGGTGGTTACTGTCTACTATCTAAAAATAGAGTACGTAGAATTTCTTCACAAGTAGTTTAACTACTAAGGAATCAATCTTTCGGCTATAGCAACCCATGAAACAAAGAAAAAACATACAACAGCCTTCAGTCCTATGAAGGAGAATTTCTGGACCATCTATAAAGTAATTTAATCACTGATATTCCAAATGTAGATCTTTATTCAACAACCAATGCTTGCTTAATTCTGCAGGAATTAAGCCATAGCAATATAGCCATGCCATAAATGAAATAAGGAAGTTACAGTTAAAAAGAATAATGGTTCACAGGTTTGGGGGTAAAGTAAATAAAATGTTGGTTTCAACATACTAACTTAGGCAAGAATAATTATTATTCCATAGGACACCATCATCTCAACTTGTCTGGAATATGAGCATAAGAAAAAAAGGCCACAATTTCTTCTTAAATAACAACTTTTCACAAGGTCTTCCAAACCAAGTCAATATGCCTATCTGGATATTCTGTAACTTGAAATACAAAGGTAGGAACCGAGAAAGACAACAAACAGTATATTAGGAAACAGTTTACCACAACAGATGAATAGTCAAAGATGTGAACAGGCAGTTTTCAAAAGAAGAAATCAACCATATGAAAAACTGATCCAGGGGCAGCTAGGTGGTGTAGTGGATAGAGCTCTGGCCTTGGAGTCAGGACGACTTGAGTTCAAATCCAGCCTCTGACACATAACACTTACTAGATATGTGGTCGACCCTGGGCAAGTCACTTACCCCCACTGCCTAGCCAAAAAAAAAAAAAAAAAAAACTGATCCAAAACACTAAGAGAAAAACAAATTAAAACAGCACTAAGGTTTTTTCCTCTGTCAGACTGGTAAAGATTACCCTCCCCCAAAAAAGGAAAATGACAATTGTTGGAGAGAATGTAGGACAGGCACACTAATGCAACATTGGTGGAACTGTGAACAAGTAGAATCATCTCGGCATAAAAACCTAGAATTCTATTACCAAACCCCTCCCCCCCCCCAAAATCACTGAATTGTGCATACCCTCTGAGTGATGCTATGCTTAGTCATATGCAAAGAATTAATTATAGCAGGACTTTTTGATGTAGCAAAAAAAATCAGAAACAAAGTGCATGCCCATCAGTTGGGGAATGGCTGAACAAATTATGGTAGATAAATGCAAGGGATTATTGCTGCCCCATAAGAAATAAAAAAACATGACAGATTCAAATAAACCTGGGTTAATACTTGCATGAATTAATGGAGGGTACACCGAGCAGAACAAGGATAATAAGGACTACCATAACAACTTTGAAAGACTTTATATCAATTCAGTGACCAATCTTAAGGTCAGAAGTCTCATTTGTCTTGAGTGAACATGATTCTCACTTTTTTGCAAAGGTGATGGATTAGAGCTGCATAATGAGACCATATATTATATTATGGCTAAAATTTTTGTTTTGCTTAACTATACTTATCTGTTTCAAAAGATGGAAAGGAGAGAGTAGATAGGTAGTGAAAGTGATGCAAAATTAGAAATTAAAAAAATCAATGGAACATTTTAAAAAAGCACAGGAGAGCAAAAAGAAGTTCAGAAGGGGACACAAGCAAGGTATTTCACTATTATCATTTTAAACTAAATACACATTTTTTAAACCATATATAACAGAAGTTTACATTTTAATATATATGGCCCTCCTTTTAATTCCTGGTATACTGAAATGCTTGCTTGATGATGTTTCTTAAATTAATAACACACACACATATGTATATGGTCCAGGACTAAGAAATTAAGACCAAATGATTAAACACTACTTAGAAGCTGCATTCCTACAAAGCATAAGTAAGTCTGAAGGCACTAAATATTAGACACTAAATATGAAGAGAATATAAACTTCTTGAGGGCAGGTACTATTTCATTTTTATCTTTATCTACAACATTTAAGCAGTGTCAGGTAAAGAGCAAGCACTTAACAAAGACTTATTGACTTAATAAGTGCTTGCTGACTTTTGGGGCATATTTAACAGGCACTTAAAATTTTTTTTTTCAGATTTAATTAGAAATGAGGAAATTGACCATATCAGAGTTCCTCAACATGTGTTCCCTAAGGCCCTTTCAGAATTCCTGGTCTATGAGAGGTCAAAACTGTTTTGATAATAATACTAATGTTTTAATTTCTAATACAGTAAATAGTGAATAGATATAACCCACACAAGCTCTTGTGGGAAGGAGGGGTGTGTAAAGGGGTCTCAAGATCAAAAAGTTTGAGAACTACTAGACTATATAAATTGATAGAATTCACTGATCACAAGTTAAGTCATTTCCAAATCGTTAGGTATATATTAGTAAGGACAAATAGTAAGAATATAATTCTAAAACAGCAATCTAGTAAAAAAAAATGTTTTATTATGAGAAGATGACCCCAGATATATATTAAGATCTCCAAAACTTGATCAACTCAAAACAACCTCAAAAGAAAACACCACAGAGGAAACAATTTTCACAGTATCATGATCTAGAACTGCAAGAGACCTACCTCAGAGGTCATCTACTTCTAACTTCTCAATTTAGAAAGAAGGAAGCTTGGCAGCACCCAGAGAGGTTAAGTGACTTGCCCAAGAGCACGTAAGTATTAACTGGCAGAGGCAACATCCACACCCAAGTCCTCCGCCTCCAAAACCAGAACTCTTTTCCACTCTATCATACTGCCATCATGAATTAAAATGTTGATTTTAAGTATCACCACAGCCTAAAAAGTTTAATCAATGCGAACCAACAGCTCAGTAGACCAAGAAAGCCCAGAAACTATCTTAGACGACAAATATTTACTCTTCTTGCCAAGCAAAAGAAAAATAGTGGCCAACAACAGCAACACCCAGTTAGAATATAAATTCAAGCTCACAGACTTAGAACTGGAAGAAACCTCAGAGGTCATCAAGTTCAAACCCTTCGTGTTGTAAAGATGAGGAAACTGAGTCCCAAAGAGGTGAAGTGACCAGCCCAAGATCACACATAAGTAATAAGTTGCAGAAATGGAATTTGAATCCACGTTCTACAATTATAAATCTCATGCTCCTTCCTCTATACCATGTTTCTGCTCTCATTTGCCTATTATAAAATGTTGCCAGAGGATGGAAGATAATAAGCAGCATAACCTTACAAAACAGTGAAGAGGATGAGATGACAATCTGTCTGAAGAAAGTTTGTCTGAGACACAACTAAGACAGGTCTCCCAAAGAAAATGACATTGAAGCTAGAAGGACAACAAAACCCAAATACGGTACAGATCAGTCAAAATTTCTATAAGCAATTTACTTTTTTTTAATAAAATTTTATTGATATCTTTTGATTTTCTATCACCTACATTTTCCAATGCATCCCTTTCCATCTGCCTCTCCCAAAGAGTTATCCCCTATAATAAAGAATAAAGTGGGGGGAGGGGGGGAGAAATAGTTTAGTAAAACTAACCAACACATCAAAAAAGTCTGATATGTTTTATAGAGCTCTACATAAATGCTGTAAAATTATAATGACCAAGGGTGGCCTCAAAGAGGAGCTATGAGAAGCCACCTTCCTCTCCCATCCTATACCCACAACACCTACAACTTCTTTGCAGGTGTGGTTGACTATTATTGTGGAACACATCAATTTACTTTGATCATTCACAACATGAGGTCACATTTGCACTCTTCCCAATATACTTAGAGGATGAAGAAACGGCCCTTCATATGAATCAGGTTGTCCCGAAAAATAACTAAATCAGGATAAGTACACCCAGAAGAAATATTTCATGTAGCTAAAATAATTCTGAAAGCATTGCAGGATCAATTTTCACGTTATCTGAAAAGAGAGGGAAGATATCAAATAATTGGTGGGGTAAAGGGGGGAGAAGGGGGAAGAAGGGGGAGGTGGAGAGACGACAGATGGTATTATTACCCCAAAAAGGCAATCAAGGGGGCATCAGCAACCTACCCATATGCCTACTTTTTCATCTCCCTATAAAATCCTTATGAATTTTTTCACATTTATCAAGGGCACTAGATAAAAGTGTACGAAGGGAATAGGCAAACATTTGCAATCAGTTTTCTGCAGCACAGCACCTCTTCACTGTCACAAATTACTGAAAGATATATAGAATCCCACTGTGTTTACTATTTGCTGAGTATTAAAATATATCTGATGCAGATAGAGCAAAAGACAATCTTAAAGAGTCTCCTACCCCCTCCATCTCCCCCATGCAGATGATAACAAGATTCCCTGATAGCTACAATAAGATAGTTTTGTTAACAAACCTCTGATTATCAACATCAAGTTAGACATAAAAACTAGGAGACATAGGCTTACGCAAGGTACTCATCACTGTCAAGCAGGTTATTCTGGGCAGAGAATTTAGAAGAAGATGGTATCTTACTCGTTAAGGCGTAGTAAGGTCAAAAAAATTTTAACTGGAGGCAGCTAGGTGGTGCAGTGGATAGAGCACTGGCCTTCGAGTCAGGAGGACCTGAGTTCAAATCCAACCTCAAACACTTGATACAAATCCAACCTCAGACACTTGATACTTAACTAGCTGTGTAACCCTAGGCAAGTCACTTAACCCCAACTGCCTCACCAAAAAAAAAAAAGTTTTAACTGCTACAATGCTTTTCCATTATTACTGACCTTTGTTATCATTTGTCACTAAACTGAGGAAAATAAATGATTTAATATTGTCTGTTGCAGAATACACACATACACACACACACACACACAAAATTCTATATTAATAAGGCCTTTGTACCCTTATTAGGATTTTGTGTATTGGGAATTTGTTTCCCTTCCCCTGCGGAATCTGAGCTAAGATTTCACATGTGGAATCATAACTGGGAGAGGAAACACAACCTTTATGAGGCCATTAATTTCTCATTGAAGAGACTAAGCCCAAGGCCAATCTCCTGGCACATGCCATTTAAGTGGTATATATCCTATAAGCATTAACTGTACCTTACTTTTTGCTTTCACCCCTAAAACTAACAAAGGTCTCTCCCAGTTTTTCCAGTAATAAACCTCAGAGGTAAAGTTTCCATCTGCAGCACTCCCAGAGCACCATGGTAACAAAGATAGTGCCCTCCACATTTCCCTTGTTACCTTAACTAATCTTGAATATATCGGGGAACATTCAAATATCTTACTGTCATTTCCCGTCAACCAATTACTGTACTCACAGATCCCCTGGGAAGCTGAGCCAGCAGGTAACAGTGTTCCCCCAGCCATCACCATCAGGAATCCCCACATTTCAGAAACATGTCGGAGAGAGAGCTTTTCTTAAAACAAAAAGGCAAACATGGGAAACCTTTGTGAAGCAGCCACAGAAACCAAATCTGTGGAACTATTAAAATAATCACACCTCAATCTGAAAAAGGCCACCAAGTTTTCCATTCTCACCCCAGTTAGTCATATAGGTATTCTATACTTTAATACTTGAGATATTCTGTTATCCTTTATACACACGCATATTCATAGATATTCTATGTTCTAGTAAATCTTCTTTCGACACATTAAGTTTTGTAATGAATTCCCTTCTCCCCTTACTATTACGGAACTGAGTTCCAAAATAGTAATAGAAACTGATCAAGTCTCCTTATTTTTAAATTCTGCAAACCAGTGGAGCCCTGATTTCAAATGCTATAGTAAGTGGTCCTAATTTATGAGGTTCTTCAGATGCTCCTATTGGTGGATAAGTGCACAGTCTCAAAACACCAAAGGTCCCCATCCATAAGATAATGATGATAATTTTACTATACTTGTGATATGATAATGATGGCGACAATGACAACAACAATGAATGGACCTGTGATTTCACTAGCATAGGAACTCTTGGGTAAAGACATTCCTCTACTTCTGCAGGGGGTCACACTCTCTCCAACTTAGTCTTAAGGCTAAGAGGTTAAAGTGACATACCCAGGATCACACAGCCAGTTATCTATCAAAAGTGGAACTTAAACATACATTGAATCATCATCATCATTATCATCAATCATAAATTTTACCATACCTGTAATTTCTCCAAAGTTAGGAGCGCCGGATAAGGATCTTTCTCTATCAGTGTAAGCTCCTTGAAATCAAGGACTGTTTCATTTTTGTCTTCATATCCTCAAGCATCTAGCATAGTGCCTAGCACTGTGTTATGTGCTTACTATTTGTTGAATGATTTGGATGCAGATAGACACGCCTCCGCTACAACTTAAGATGTTAAAAGAGTTACCGGGGGCAATAGGGGATTAAGTAATCAGCCCAGATCAAGGAGTTAGTATGTGTCAGAAGCAGGACTTGAAACCCGGTGGTTCCTGACTGACACCAGCTCTCAAACCACTATGCCATGCTGCCAATAATAAAAACCACCACCACCATGACAATCATGATGACAGCCTTAAATCCATTATCATCTCCCCTAAGTGAAAGTCTGACTTCCAAGTTAAGGAGGAAGTCAAATCGAATCAAGGTATCTTATTTATCACTCTACTTACACAGATGACCATCAGGTTGTATGGGGAACATTAACATAGGCCCTTCATCTCATGAATTCTTCTCCCACGGTATCAGTTATCTGAACCTTTAAGTGTATAACCCTTAACAAACATCAAGGTTTCAGGCTTAAAGTCAGGAGATCAAACTGAACCTATGGAGGAAGATCATATTTACAAATACCCTGGGTCTCTCCAGGCAAGACACCTTGAGCAGAAAGTCATTAAGCAGAAAGCCATTAAGCAGAAAGCTGAGGCCAAATACACTATGAAACTTACTATATTCTGAATAAAAAAATTCAATGGGGAAAAAACTAATTTAAAGCAACTAGCACCCACACAGTAAAAATCTTAACGTATACTTTTGTAACTGCAAAATGGACTACAATGGATTTGTAAATTATTAACAAAATATAGGACTTGTACCTTAAGGCAACCATAGAATAGTTAACACTCCTCTCCAAAAAAGAAGAGGATGCTCAAAGCACTCAACAGTTAATTCAGTTAATTCAAAAACCTACACAAATACTTCTGAAACAAGGATGAACAAGAAGGATGTGCCATTAGATTTGTCAAATGTAAGTGAAAGTGCTTTACCTTTGCATGGATGAAACAGCTAAGATCAAAAAGTCAATCAAAAGGCATTTCTATGGTCAACATCTGCATGAAATCAGTCAACAATAAAGCTGCACAAATAACTCCATCACATGCATTTGTTTATAGAAATAGGAGGGTTTTGATGGCAATTCAGGACCAGGTTTATCACCATCTAAAAATTAGAGGATTATCCTTAAAGTGTCCAGACTTACAGACCAATACAGATTAGCATTTATTATGAACTATTATGTGACAATCGCTGTGTAAGGCGCTGAGGATTAAAAGGTCAAAGTTGAAACAAATGTTGACAAAATATAGGTACAAGGCAAATGTTTGTGGAGAGGGCACTAGAATCTGGGAAGGATCAAGAGTGGCTTCACAAAGGTTGCAAGAGTAGTTTTTAAAGAAACAAGAGACCCCAGAAAGTAGAGATGAAGAAGAAATAAATCATGAGAGCATGAGTACAAAAGAGAAGAGTTGGGAGATGGAGTGCTGAATGTGAAGAACAGATCGACTACACAAAGATAAACCAGAAAATGTGCAACACAGCACAGCAGGCTGCAAAAAATTCAGCACCTTGACTACTGAGCAAGATGTGACTTGGTGGCTAAAATTAAACATCAGAGGATCAATTTTACTCCTTGATAGATGAAAAATCCCTACACTGCAAAATCCAGACTTCAATATATCCTGGAAAATTCAGCTAGTAAACAATACTGTAACGGAGCATTATCACAGAGAGAAAGAACCGTTACTGAACTGTTTCCCACAATTGTCTTGACTATAACAATGATCATCAATAAAAACTTAAGAACAGGGGCAGCTTGGTGGCAAGATGGATAGGGCACTGGCCCTGGAGTCAGGAGTAATTGAGTTCAAATCCGGCCTCAGACACTTGACATTACCTGTGTGTCACTTAACCCCAACTGCCTTGCAAAAAACAAACAAACAAACAAAAAAACAAAACTTAACAACATTTGGGAAGATGGCATACTAAATATTCTCGCTCTCCATGCTACATGGAAGAAAAGTCTTTCAAAATATAGAAAATTAGCAAAGAAAGTGAAATCATTTGGGGAAAGGACAAAGTACTTATCACCGCCATCATCCTATCTGCTATTGGAGTTGTTCCAAGGATGCTTTCAGGAAGCCAACAAAAAATGTTTACATCCTAATAATTTTATTTAACTACAAAAACAGCAATGAAGTGGCCTACTGAACATACAAAAGAAAAATGTATCAGGAGAGCAACTTGTCCCAAGACAGTTTCTATACAAATTCCATCCCATAAGTTGAGAAGAAATTAATAATCCATTTCTATAGCACTTGAAAATTATAAAGTCTCACAAAAACTCCATGAGGTAGGTTTTACAGGTATCATCTTCATTTACAGATGAGGAAACAGCTGAGTGAAGGTTAAGTGACCTGTCTGTGATCACAAGCTGTATATACAGCCCCCACCCCAGAGTTTATTCTGCATTTATTTTGTATATATTTTGTACTTACTCCTTTGTGTACCCATCACAGCACTACCTAGTAGAATGTAATGTCCTTGAAAGGCAATGACTATCTCATTTTTGTATCCTGAGAAACTGACAGGCAGTAGGTACTTAATAAACATGGAAGAAAGTAAGAACAGAAAGTAAAAAGAAAAGTAAGACACAGTCTGTAAGAATAGTATATTATTATAATATTATATTGACATAACAGCATATTAAAAATAGTACATTCACTGTAATAGTACAAGGAATGCTAAAGGTAACAATAAGGTAAGTCTGGCAAGTAAAACTAAGAACAAAAGGGAATAAAATAAAAAAAAATACAGGGACTGCTTCTTGGAGCAGAAAGGACAACGATAAACACAACCACCATCTCACACTTTACTTCAGGAGAAAAAGAAAAAAGGAAAGGAAAGAAAAATGGCTAACAGGATAGTCAAAATAACTAGGAATATAGTAAGATACTGTATAGAACCTAGCTATTGTCTTCTAAGAGTTCAAGTGACTGGGAATCAATGAACTACATCCTCAGGTACTTTAACAACCATCAGGTGTGATTAGGAAACCTTTGAAAGACCACAGAGAAGGCACCACAGGATTAAGACAGTCCTATGTTGCCCCATTCAAAAAAAAAAAAAAAAAAAAAGGAAGACAGTGGAATGTGCCAACTAGACCCCAGGTGAATATGACTTTTAATTCTGTGAGAAATTCTACACATCTGATAAACACACAATCTATGCCTTTATCCAAATTACTGATAAAAATGTAACAGACAAAAACAGATCCCTGAGGTATATCCCACTAGAGACGTCCTGTTAAGCTGTCATCAAATCAAAACTACTATTTGGGTCCAGCCATTCAATCAGATCCAAATTCACCTGAACTGTGTATTATGGCGACTTCTACTTACGTCTTTGTATAAGCATGCTGCTTCACCTTAAAAGTCGATGGAATGTATACAGGATAAACACAAGCTAGAGTCTATTTTTTTTTATTTTTTCATTATTCCAATATTAACATTTAATTTTTACATTTAAGAATGTTACAAACCATGTCAGACATTTTAAGAACTGATTAATTAATTAATCCATGATAAAAAAAATTTTCAAAAGGAAATCATTTCCAAATGTGTAATAGAATACAAAGGGAAAATAGGATTCAAAATAGACCTTTTTCTAGGAATGCACTGCTTCCATATATTCTGTGATCAGAAGTGCTATATATATGTATGTCCTACTCTGATAACCAACCACATTGTGACATGAAGGAGACTCAAGTTCTTGGGAATCTATGATACTAGAAGAACAAGCTCTATAAAGTTCTGCCAAACCAAACAACTTTCAAATAAAGGCATGGCAACAGCCTGCTATTGTTAGGAGCAGCATGTGTAAGTACAGAGAGGCTCATGACCAAATCAACAAGCATTTTACCAAGCAACCACAGGTATTGTGCTATAGGTATTGGGGAAGCAAAGGCAAAACATGGAATACTATCTGACCTTAAAGAGATAAAATGTTCATATATAAATATAATGTGATTTCAGGGAAGAGGTGGCAGTAGAAGCAAGGGGGAAGACAGAAAAGGCTGCATGAATAAGCTGGCACCTCTACAGAGTTTGGGGGGGGGGGGGACAAAAACCTAGTAATTCTAAGATGAGGAAGGACATTCCAAGCAAGAACTACTACCCATGTAAAGGCAGGGAGATGGGAAGACAAGAAAAAAGGCCAGTTTGGATGGACCATAGAGAGCATATAGGGGAAAAGTTATTTATAAAAATGTTGGAAAGACAGACTGAATACAAATTTAAAGGATTTTATATACCAAAAAGAAGATTTTGTATTTAATCCTAGAGGCAATAGGGGGCAACTGGAGTTTTAGTGATATGGTCAGACGAGAAGGTTGGTCAGTTGGTAACAAAATGTTTGGCCACAAAAACCCATGAAATGAACTAAATTTCAAAATGGTCCCCTCATCCTGTATGGTCCTTCCACTTCCACACAATGGTAATAGAATGGCAGGAAGGAGACAAAATGCCCTCCCCTATCACACTAATCTTATAACTATCCACAAACATTATTAAAGTCAGTACTCCTAAAGCGCAATCCTTGTTCAAGGACCAATGAATTAATTACTGGAGGAAAATTAATCACATACATATCAGTATCAGTCAATAAATGAAAGTAGAACAGATAAAAAGTCTACTTACTTGACCCTGCATCAGGTAATACACATTCATAACTCTTCATCATTTAAAAAGGGGATGGAGGGATCAAGCCTGGCAGCAAAGACCCTGAGAATAAATAGTACAAGTGAAGGAGTTGCCCTTTCTGATCATCTAGGAAAAAACCTGAAAAGATGGGAATATGTAGTATAACAGAAGATTGAGGGCTTAGCCTTGAGAGTCAAGAATCCCATTTCTCACACTTACTAGCTGCCTGAACACAGGCAAGTCCCTTAAGTTCTCAATCTCAGTTTCTTCATAATTGCTGAAAGGTTCAAATGAGATAATGTATGTTAAGTATGTTGCAAACCTTAAACCCTAACGTACCAACTACTGTTCTTATTATGGCAACAACTATAACCACCTAAGAAACTAACATCCTAGAAGACCACTGTCTGAGGTCAAAAACACCAAGACAGTTAAAAAGTATTAAAGTCTGATAGACTTAGATCTTCTCAACAATGCAAGGATCTAAGAGAACTCCAAAAGACTCATGATGGAAAATGCTATCCACATCTACAGAAAGAGCTATGGAGTCTGAATGCAGATGGAAGCACACTATTTGCTCTCCTTTTCTTTTGTTGTTTTGTTTTGTTTCTTCTTCCTCGTGGTTCCTCTCATTAGTTCTAATTCTTCACAACAAGACTAATGTGAAAATATGCTTAATTTGAATAAGTAAAGCCTATATCAGACTGCATGCTGTTTTAGGGAGGGGGGAGGAGAAGGGGGGGAATTTAAAACTCAAAATCTTATGGAAGTGAATGTTGAAAACTAAAAATAAATTATTTTTTAAAAAGTGTTAAAAGTCACTATTGTTTATTTGATAACCACCATCTCAAATAAGACTTCAGGTAAATAAATAGGTATTCAGAAGATAACATTTTAGAAGCCCAATAGGGTAGAACAAGTGTCAAAAGTTAACTGTGCTATGGTCCTGTTTTGATGTGTTTTCCTTTTGATGTGTTGTCCATCAGTACACATAGATCTGCTAAATCTATTTCTTAAAACCCCCACTGCTTGTCCAAGAAAATTTATCACCATACACATGAATACAAACAAATTTAATCCACCAGAATTTACAGAAATTCTTCTAAGTTTTTTTTTCTTCAGACCTATGATTTCATTGGTAAAAGTCCCAGTAAAGAAATTCCATCTGCAATGTTGATATCCTTTATGGACACCTAATCTGCAATTTATAGTCTAAGAAAATTGTCTGGGGCACAGGGAAGTTAAATGACTAGGCCCAGATTTACAAAAATACTAAGTATGTGGCTGAGGTAGTAGGGGCATGAAGACAGGTCTTCCCAACTCCAAGGCCAACTTTTCTCATATACTTTTCTGCCTTTCTCTTAAGTTATTTAACTAAAAGAATTAAAGGGGAAAAAATCAAATGAACTATGAATGAAGCATGCTTTTAAAGTAATAGCACTTCCTATCAACTGGGGCTACCATATAAAAGTCATAGGAAATAATTATTTCTTTTCATATTTGAATTTATTTCTATTTTTGCCAACCTCACAGATCAAATGCCCTACAAGTAAACTTAATTCCAAGTGTAATGCCACAGACACAGCTCTTAGAAACATAATGCTGCTATATCATATATTGTTTGTCATTTCTGTAATTTCTATTCCACAGACCTAACACAAAACCACAAACACTACACCTTTCAACACACTAGCTCTACAATCTATACAGTTGTTTTACTTTATACACCAAATCAAACAACTTCAAGCTGGAAGTGACTTTAGAAGACATCTGAACTCTCCCATTATAAATGAATAAACTAAGGCCCAGAAAGTCATATCTCCCCTGAGGTCATAGGGTGAGTTAGTGACAGATAAAAAGTACAACTTTTTTTGCCTGGAGTCAAGATCAAATCACATACCCACCTTATATAATGCAAAGTAGAAAAACCAAGTCAAGCATTTCTTACTCCCCTCAGGTACTACAGGGTCCCAGCCAAGAGGAAAACAAGTAAAATAATTTATCCCATATCCCCAAATCTGTACGTGTTTTCTACCCCCCATCTGTAAACAAACATTTGTTTTTCATTTTCACTTCCAAGAGATGTAAGATTTCAACAAAAATATCAATGGGTAGATAAATATCAATAGCTACCATCCTGAAGAGGATGAAGATAAACTCTTCCTTTAACTATCTGCCAAAAATTTGAGTTCAAAGACCTAGTCTCTGATTACCAAAAAAAAAAAGACACACACACTTCTTGTTATGCACACATTGCAAATTCCTAAATCACGAACTGAAAATTCAACCCCTCACATATTTAAAAGACAATCAATCTGTAAACTTGGAAACAAATATAAGCTTGACAAACTTGGAAGAACTTTAAAAATGTACCTTTATCATAAGTAATGTATTATTACCTTTCTGGAAACTGCACTGCAAAAAATTAAAGACCTTGAATACCAAATATACTACAATCATCTGTAAAATAAAATTAAATCATGTGAAGTTCATATATGATTGTCAATTATGTATTCATTAAATAACCTCCAAACTAATTAATTAACTATTCTACAAATAAGTGCATGTGGTTCCACAAATAGCCTAACCACCATTTCAGTTCCTAGGAAATCTGCTGTTGTTTTCTTAACACAAATTAGCTCTCTAGATACCACATTTCAAAAATATTATTATTAATAATGCACAGTGGTAACGTTCATTATCGTAAGTTCCAATAAGCACAAAGCACCTCTCACTGACTTTTTACTTAGGAAAAAAAATTAACATCATATTACTTATGGATTTTGAAAGTAACATTTGGCCTTGTCCATGAAAAAGCTGAATCTAAGACATGCAATAGAATATGAATTATACTAGTCTTACCTGACCCAAAATAAGAGCCCTAAATAGTGCTAACTTGTGTTTTTAAGAAGCTATTTTCCCATCATTATCATGCTTTGTCACTTGAGTTGATTTTTCATATGCAGCTTTTCTAAATAACTTTAAAGGCTGACTTGACGAGTCAGTTGACCCCTAGCAATTTTATTTTGTAAAAACCGCATAATACTTAGCATTAACTGCTGTCATATAAAATTTTATGTCCTAACTCATCTTCAGATACCAAACATTTTCTGTTACCTTGGCTCAACTTAAAGGCAAACCAAGCTAGTTTTTCAGGGTCATTTCATGCAAATGCTGCACGGTACCACCTTTTCTAGGAACCTGTAAACACTATCAAACTTTTCAAAGGATGATTGCTTTCCTAACTAGAAAACAGTAATACATCTACACTCCACATAATGCATACAACAACTTCATTACCTAATTTTCAAACAATAAAATCTTGTGTTAATTCATATGAACATGTTCAATTCCATCAACTATTTTAAAATCACTTCTCAAACTTCTAAAAACAGCATCTAAAGTCTAAAAGGTACAGTTCAAAAACTACACAGTATAGTTCATAGCTTTTTTAAACAAGATAATTCTGTCAATGTATCAACAGAAACATCAACCATCATAAACATTAAGGATTAATACATCTATTTAAGTGTCAGCTTATAGAAAAAATGTACAGCAATAAACGATTTTAATTATAATTCTTCAAATATTACCACCAGAAATCAAGAACCCCTGTAATTTATAACTGCTGGCTGCTATTAACCTGTCTAGGCCAAGAAAACCAGAATTTTGGAAAATGAATACTTTAAAATCCATTAAATTAGTTCCAATGCCTGGAAAAATATTTTTAAAGCTACTTCAAAAATTTTCCACAAAGGAAGAAAAATAATAAATTCCCATTTTTATCTGACATGCAATACTTTTAACATCTCAAAAGGTGATCCTACTCTGTATAAATAAGAGTGTGATGTTTAACAACATACCAAAGTCAAACCTGGAATTCATGATTTGTCCCTAAATAGCTATCAGAGAACTTTAATAATTATTCTATGGTATAGATACAGATTTCCCCATCCCACTTGTATTATACTAACACAATACCATAATTACAGTTCAATTCAACATTTCTTTTTTTATTCTAATGAAAACCAAATTAACCCAAAAGATTATTTAAAAGACACAAAAGTCATCATAGCTATGTTTTTTCCGTTAAAATGTTTTACTTCCTACTTTTCAACTACTCCACTATAATTAAAAAATAAGGATCCCTGCATTACATATTAGAAGACTGAGTGTGTCAGCATTAGTTTAAATAGCATCTTTAAGATTGTTCAAGACCTTGATTTTAAAACTGAATTAGAATACATTTATAACCCAATATTTTAAATATCACACTATTTCCCCTACCATATACATAATTAACCAATTGAAGACTTTTCATAGAACCATTAGCTTTATATAAGAATAGCAACAGATACTGAAAACCAAATGGACTACTTCATCACATCAAGAGAAAAATTGTGTCAGTGAAGTTATTATTATAAAAATTGATATATACACACAAACATCAAAGGACCTGAGAATCTAGAGCAAAGTATTCTTGGGCGTCATGGAAAAACAAGGGAGACACATGGAGGGGGGAAGGGGAGGGGAGGAGAGATAAGAAAAAAATGTGAAAACAGCTTTTAAAAAACACTTATTAAAGCATGATGTAAAGTGTCTGCTTCTGATGATGAAGATGAGGATGAGGATGATAAAGTATAAAATATGCCCATAATCTGAGCCAAGCCTAGAGAAATGGAAAGGGAGTAAGGAGTCAAAAAGAGATTGGGAGGATGACAGATAAATCATTCCTAGAATAATAATGTCACCAGAAGATTTGGGGAAAAACCATTAAAACACTTCAGTTAATCAGTCATGCTTTGGGAGGGATCCGTTGGGAGGCACAAAAATCACAGGCTTTAAAACAGAGGACTAGAAAAAACAAGTGACTTTTTTCCAGTCCTGTTATCTGTCCTGAAGGCAAGACTACCCTTCTAAAGCATCCCAAGCCAACGAGAACTTTCACAGAAGATTCTGAAAACCAACATGGTTCCAACATTTTGCAAAACACATAATCCTTCATACTTCTTATAACGTTCCTGGGAAACTAAATAATTAAGTACATCCTATGTCAGAATTTCATCTCATTCATTCTGTAGAGTCACCAAAACAAACAGTGAGAAAGGTTATGATGCGGTACTTTACAAAACATATTTTAACTGTTATGTTCAGGCTCACCAGGCTCCAACTAAAAATTGCAGGACACTACAACCACACACTCAGAGTGTTTTACTGAACTTAAACAGTTACTTTAATGATATGGCCAATGAGTCTTGACCTAATCAGGTAGGAACTCACAACCCAGTAAGCCTTAAAGCTGACTCATTCAATCATACAGGTTAAATTTGAGCTTTTTTCATCTTAACTAAATAGTAAGTAGTCTGTCAAGCTCTAATATACTCCACATTTTTATTAAACTTATAATTTTGGCAAACACTTAAGATTTATCTGCTTGAAAAGGTTGAGAAAGCATTATCTTCATGCCAGCATATAGCTTGACAAAACCATTTCCTAAAATTTAAAACATAACACTTCAAATTTACTGGATCACATCTACAAAGGTATAATAACCATACTCTCACCCAAAAGTTCAACATTACTAGCACAAAGATATGATCAACTTAAAATCAGCTAACACTTAACACTACCCCCATAAACATCAGGTCTCATTTAAAAAAAATTATAATCCATTAAAAATAATTAACTAAGGAATAACTTAAAAGAACTAAAATTTAACTGATTTGGCTAAACTTTTCCAACAACAAATAGTTTTCAATTATCCATCCTAAATGAAAAGGAGTGTAACTTCTTCTAAACTGTTGTCAAAACTAGTGGCTAGATTGGTACTTTGTTATCACAGCATATTATGAAATTCAAATATTTTAAAATAAAATTTCAAATGCTCACACTGTAACTTAAATTTCATAGCTTAAGACATTAAATTTTTTTTGTACGATTAAATCTGGTATCAGAACTAATCACTACCTGTTTTTTCTAGGATGTCTAATTACTTCTTATTAAAACCTAACTAAAGTTTAAGTCAAGTCTTGTGAATATTATTCATACTAATCTGTATTTACTGAAAAGTTACACTTACAGTATACTTATAATGATCTTATAAAAGCTACTCAAAACCATAATCTCTTCTATTTACTTTGAAGAGAAAGTTAGTACAGGGATGGGGAAAATTAGTATTAGCGCTAAAAAAAGAAGACGATAGGGGCTAGAATGATGACTGAAATTCTTTAGAACTTAAACAACAACAACAACAAAACCGAAAGAAGGAAACATGCTAGGTTTTAATTAACTTTCTTTACAAACGTAACAAGGTTAGGTGTCAAATGCAAAGTTATTGACAGAACTAGGAACGAGAACATCATCTCACTGGTGCACTGCCTAATGCACCTACTCGAGTTTTGGAGGAAAAAAATAATGAAGGCATACAAATATTTCAACAAGGCTTTAGCCTTGTGATGCAAACTGACGCAGAAAGCCTGAGACTCCACAGCCTTTGTTCAAATAGCTTACCGATAGGCTACTAAATATGCTACAGGTTGACAAGGATTCATTAAGCTTATGAATGTTGTTTCCAAGCTCAGGAAAGGAGAAATGATTTGCCACTATTCATTTACAGTTTTTATTAAATGCTGTTAAGACTACTCTCCTATAGAGAAACCTCTTCATCGCTACTATTTCTTTCCATGTTTACCTCTTCTCCCTCCCCCCAGCCCGCCCCCCTCACTTTCTCCTCCCACCCCGTCCCGCCATCTTGGGCCGATAGGAGCAGCCATTACTTAACTAAATGACAGGGCCAACAACTTTCCACACAAATAAACAGGCAGCGTACCCCAAATTCGAGCACTGAGCCCCGGGCAAATAAGACAGTAAAGGAGGCTCCAGGAAGAAAAGACATACACATGCACACACATACACACAACTGCAATATTTCAGAGGCAGCTGGACCCAAAAAAGTAAACACATCACTGAACTTCAGGTAAAACGTACACAAAACCGGCCACTGTTAACAGCTTTAATCCAAACTCCTGGCCGTCTTACACTGAAGTGCAAGTCGTCCTGCCTCTGCAACCAGGGCCAGGAAAACGCCAGAAGCGAGCCTGGGCTCGGCGTTCCAGGTTCTGGGCCGGTCGTCTAGAACCGGGGAACGTTCACATCTAGGTATTTACAATCACGAGGCGCGAGAAGCCAAGCTC
The DNA here is from genome assembly GCF_900497805.2 of Vombatus ursinus. NCBI lineage: Eukaryota > Metazoa > Chordata > Mammalia > Diprotodontia > Vombatidae > Vombatus > Vombatus ursinus. The sequence goes on along the minus strand of NW_020954587.1, from coordinate 10,870,989 downwards.
CGGCACAAATCAGCAGGCACCACAACCCTTGGCCCCGACCCTCTCCCCTCCTCCTGGCACCCCCGATCCACGCCACTCGGAGCCCCGGCTCGGGTAACAGGCAGTTTTTTTTTTTCCATCGGCTGAGATGGAGCCCAGGGCTTGGCTCCGGGCCGCCGCCGCCTCTGACTTCAGCTAGGATGTTCTTTGGGGGGAGGGGTCGTAACCACGGGGGGCGGCACATTGGGGAGGTCGCGGGGCGGGGGGCCGAAGGGAGGGAACATGATTTCCTGCCAACCTCTCCCCCGACCCTTTCTGGGCCGCCCCGAGCTGCCCCCTCCTCTTCCCCGGCGGCAAGGAGTGGATCCGGGAGGGAAAAGGGACCGTGGGGGGAGGGGGCAGGCGAGGTCCGAGGGGGTCCGGCAATCATCCGTCCGAGTTCCGGCGGGGGGCGAGCCAGGCCCCGAGTGTCCACACCGCCCCCCCTCCCCGACGCCCGGGCAGGGGTCGGGAGGGAGGATGGGCCGGCTCGTCCGCTCGCTGCCGGGTCTTCCTTACCTTTACCAGCAGGGCCTTCATTCTGGCGCCATCTTCATGAAGCCTCAAAAATCCGAAGAGGCGGCTGCAGGGAGAGACGGGCAGAGAGCACTTTAATGTCCCCGAGTCGGCACCCACCTCCCCCCCACGTCCCCCGGCCGCCGCCCGGGAGGCCCCCGCGGAGGCGGCGGCGGCGATGGCAGCGACCGGCCGGGCACGGAGGAAGGGGAGCGGGTCCCGCCGCACACGGCGCCGCCGCCGCCGCCGCCGCCTCCAGCCGCCCGGAGACAAATCACCGCGTCCCCCCTCCCTCCCCCCGGGGGAGAGAGGCGCGGATCCCCCGTCCCGGGCCAGGCCGGGCCGCGGTCAGTACCTGTCGAGTCCGCTGAGCACCTCTCTTTCCTCGGCTGTCAGGCTGGGGAACTCCTCCTCGCTCTCGCCGCTCGCTTTTCCCGCCGCCATTTTCTTTTCCTCATCACCGAAAGCGGCGGTGGCGGCGGTAGCGAGCGACACTCCGCAGGATTTCATGGAAACGCAGCGAATTAACAACTCCCAACAACGAGACCCCCCCGGGCCGGGGCCGCGAACAAAACCCCCCAATCTCCGAGCGGACCGACACACCAACTTTATCGCCGCCTCCGCCTCCTCCACCCTCCTCCTCCTCCACCGCGAGCGGCGGCGCCGAGAAATCACAACGCGGCGGCGGCAGTGGCAGGGGCTGCGGGCACCCCGAGGGGTCGGGGTCTGGCGACGGCAGCGGAACCCAACACTGGGGTCACATCGCGGGGGTTAGGTGTGGGGCAGCGGCGGGCAGGGATAGCGGGGAAAGCCAGAGAGCGGCGTTGAGGGGCGCCCAGAGGGGATTTGTTAGAGACACAAACTTCCCCGGCACCAGCACAAAGTTGTTGTAATTGTGTCACAGAGCGAACCCCACGCCGCCGCCGTGACCCCCCTCCCTCCCCGCCCGGCCTCGGCACAGCCAATCCTGTCCAGTAGTCGGGCCCACGTGACCTTTGTTGACTCACGTCAGCCGCGCCTCGACTCAACTTGCTAGCTCTTGTGACTCCTCCCACCAAGGCCGCCGGCGATTGGTGACGGAGGAACGGGATGGCCCCTGGGCTCAGCCTCTGGTTGGCTCGGGAATGCGTCTGTCCGTGGGAGAGTTGTCAACGTGTAGGAACATTAAGTTAGGTTGTGCTCGTTAAATATACTCGTGAAAAGAATGGAGGGTCCGGACCGTGTCACCTCGGGAGCTGCGGGGGGCTTGGGGAAGGGGGAGGAGGGGGCTTGGGAGTAGGCGGGGGTAAGAGGGCGAGGTCCGGCGTCTGAGGGTTCGTCCGCCGCGTTTGTCCTGTGAACGCAGCGGCGGAGGCGGGGCGGCTCCATTCGATCCTCAAGCTACCCTGCGAGCTCCGGCTCTCAGGGGCTGCCGCCTCCGTGGCTCCTCCTCGAGTGGCCTCGGCGATCCTGGGGGCGTGGGTCCGTGGGTGCAGCCAGGCTGGAGAGGGAAGGAGGGAGGAGCCGTCACGGGTTCCCCCTCCCTCGGCGCGAGGCGTTGGCTTTTGGCACCGCTGGGTAATAATGGCTTCCCCAGCGCACACACCCCGGGGCTGGAGCGGGAGGGGGAGGGGAGGGGAGGGCGCGGCTGCCACCCCACCCAGATAGCCGCGGGGCCCACCCCTGGTCGGGCCCGGGGCCTCGAGCTCACCCGATGGCGGGGTGCCGGGAGAGGGAAATAACCTCTGCGGCGGAGGGCTGCCGTCTGGGCGCCGCGGGGAGCGGGCAGCGGGCAGCCCGGGCGGGCTCCGCGGGAGGAGAGTCGCCACCCGGGTGATCGATGCCAGGCCGGAGGCCGCCGTCTGGTTACGTCAAGCTGGAGCCCAGCGCTGCAGCCACCTCTCCCGGCACGTTGGAGAAATAGTCGCTGCCCAGTCACCTTCCCTGAGAGAAAATGACGGAAAATGGGATGATGAGATACCCGGGTTTTTTTCATCTTGGTTCATGCTACATAATCTTCAAGCAGCTCTGCGAGCCGGGGTCCAGGGCCGGTGCAGGGGCAGGGGCAGGAACCTCGAGGGGCCGGCGGCTGGGGCGGCTCTGGTCGTTTGAGACCAGGAGAAAGGTGTCCTCAGAAACTCCATGCCACACAATAGACTGTTAGAGCTGAGAAAGACCACCACTTCATTTTACTTAACAGGGGGAGAAAACGAAACAGAGAGGTTAAGAGACTTGCCCAAAGCTTCCCAGCTTGGTAGCATAGATAGGTGTTCTGACTCTTCCAAGTTTCCACCGGGCTTCCTGCTTCCCAATAAATAACCCTACTGACAATTGCAGTAGCATTTATGAAGGTGCTGTTTTGACAGCTAATCTCATGTGTAAATAAACACCCATAACTTAAAAGACCCAAGTATAATTGGGAGAAAATGGGAAAATAAAGAATAGAAACGAGGCTTACCTTATTTGACCTGATGAAATAGGCAAGGCTTGAAAGGTAGTCTCTGAGCAAAGTCTGTTTTCTAGGTAAGACCTGCAAACATCGATGAGAAGGAATAGTAAAATGGATTTAATGACCAATAAATTTACCCTTTAATTCCTTACTAAACCTTTTATTTGGCATTCATATTAATAGGATTCCATGTATTTCAGATACTGGCAACAATTGTGTCAATTCTATATTTGGAAATACAGGGAAGACATTTTTAGTTCAGTAGTAGGACCCAGGAATTATTGTTAGGTGCTCAGTTTTTTTTAAAATCCCAATTGCAGTATAAACCCATACATACTTTAAATACTTCCACTGAGACTAGCAGCTAGACTAACAAATTCCAGTTTTCTGTAGATTATATTTCATGTTTGATTTTGTTATGCTTTCCCCACGTTGCCTGGTCCTTGTGGTGTATTACATTTCATTTGTATAACTGAGTAGCTTCTTCAGACTGATTGCATTGATAAAGGAGGTTTGGGGTTTGTAACTGCATCTGCAAAAGTCACCATGTGACTGATAAGTTGTCCTGAAGACATCTCAAACTTGTGTCCTAAACAGAACTCACTGTGTATCTCTCCAAATCCACCCTCTTCCAAACTTCTCTATTTCTGTCAAAGACACCACCATTTGCCCTTGTCTCATAGGTTTGTTACCTTGGCCTTACCTCCATAGCTTGCTCTTGCTCACCCAACATATCCAATAAATTACAGATCTTGCCCGTTTCTACTGCCACTGCATCACTTGCATCTGACCCCTTTCTCTGCTCATACAGCTACCATTTTAGTTTAGGCCCTCAAAACCTCTCCCCTAGATTAGGAAGCAAAGGCCTTCTGATTATTGTTCCGGCCTTAAGTCTAGTCTTATCTTCCACAAAGTGAATGCCAAAATGTGAAAAATGCCAAAGTGAGCATTTTTCCTTAAAAACTGAGTTTGATATTGAGAATTTGGTTGTAGCCAAAATATATGCCTTTTAAAAACTCCATTTGTTAAATAAATTATATTGAAAGACAATAGATCTGATCATGTCCCTCCCCTATTTAATCCCTATTTTAGAATAAAATATAAACATTGTTCAGCTTTTACCTTGACAACTTGGCCCCAACCTGCCTTTCGGGATTCATCATTATAAGTTGCTCCCTGAAGTGCACTCAGCAATGCAACCAAACTGCCTTCTCTGGGTTCCTCATGCACTGCACTCCATATCCCCATCTCAAAGCTTCAGCATTTCCCCTTCCTCCACTTCTTACACCTGCCCCCCCCTTCCTAAGTCTGGAATGCTATCCCTCCTCTTCCTCTAGATCTCTTAAAATCCTTCTCAATAAAGACAACTCTAGGACCACCTTTTAAATTGGACCTTTCCTGATTCCTGCTGTCCCTCCCTTGTATTGCCTTGTATTTAATTTCTTTGTATTAATTTGTGTTTATTCTGTATATTGCCTTGTATTTAACTTCTTTGTATTAATTTGTGTTTATTCTGTATATGCCAACGTATGTACTTGTCTCCCTTGTTAGGATATAAATTCTTTGAGAATAGGGATTGTTTCATTCTTTGTATACTGAGAGGCTAGCACTGTTCTTGGCACCTAAGGCTGACTCCTAATCCACTAAACCAAACTGCTTCAAAATCTATACCAATTTCATTTAGTCAATTCAAGCATTTATTATCTATTGTAATTCAAAGTACTATACTAGGCATTTGATAATTCAGTAAGGAGATTCAAAAGGCAAAAACAAAGTAGTCACTGCCCTCAAGTAACTTGCACACCATGAGGGCTAAAATAAAATATATGCAGAGTAACTTCCGGAAGAGGCAAAGGGGTTGGGAGGGAGAGGGGAGAGCCAGAATGGCTTTGCATTGGAAGTAGCTATGGATTTCAAGGAGCAGAGGTGGAAAGGAAAACATTTGAATCATGAGAAAACAACATAGGCACCAATAGGCAGGATATAGAATGCTGGGCACTTAGCACAGTACCTGGCACATAGTAGTTGCTTAATAAATTCCTCTCCTGCACTCTCAGGAGATAGAGATAAGGAGGGAGAGAGCATCCCAGGTTTGGGGGACAGTCAAAATGCTAGGAATCAGGAGGAGTGACTTTGAGAAATAGCAAGGAAGCCAGCCTCACTGGATGGAAGAGAATTGGGGGAGGGGTTTAAGGTATAAGAAGACTGGAAACGTAAGGGGAATACTAGGTTATAAAGGGCTTTGAATGACAGAGGAAGCATTTATTAAATGCCTATGTGCCAGGCACTGTTGCTAAGACAAACACCTCATTTGATCTTCACAGCAATCCTGGAAGATAAGTGCTATTATTATCCTCATTTTACAGTTGATGGAACCGAAGTAAAAGAAGTTAAGTGACTTAGGCCAGATTTAAATTTAGATCTTTCTGACTGCAGGCCCAGTGCTCCAATTCACTTCACCACCTAGGTACATCTAGGAGGTGGTTAGTGGCCATGACTTGGATGAAGGAGACTGCAGAATGATCAGATAGTTCTGAAAGAAAACATGGAAAGAGGATCTAGAAGAAGAGGGTGATTGTATGTCAAATGCCACAGAGAGATCAAAAAGCAGGGTAAGGATTGAGAAAAGGCCATTGAATTTGGCAACTAAGAGAGCATTGGTGACTTTGGAGAGAGAAATTTCAGGTGAATGATGAAATCAGAAGCCAAAATGCATTGGGGAGAAAAGGGGTAAATGGGGTAAAGAAAGGGGTGGGGGAGGGGAGGGGGAAAGGACAGGTGGATATACTATGGTTTAAGGAAGTAAAGGAAAGTTTGGAACAGATGCTGTCGAAAATGTGATAGGAAGTCAATTAGAGAAGAGTAAAAAGACAGGTGTAAATCAAATGAGTTAAGATGGCATGCAGCTGCAAGATACCACAGTGGTATGATTTCCTCCAGTGGCACTCAGCAATACTGGATCAGTCGTGGAGAAGGCATGGGTAAGTGAAGGTTGGGTTTGGGTTTGGTTTGAAAAGGAACGAGGGATCTGGAGTACAGAAAATCTTTAAATTGAACTGACTTCAGATTTTGAAGGAAAGAACATAATGGAGGGATAGTTGAAAAAGCAGGAAAGGGTAAAGTGATTAGAGGTTATACTATAGAGGTTTCTAAGACCAGAGTTTGGAGAGATGAAATTCTAGGAGGTAGAAGGATAGGAGATTATAGAAGAATTTCAGTTATGAATCGTGGAGCTGGGACACTGGGAACTGATCTTCCCTGTGAGAGCTGAAGTATGTTTTTTTGTTCAGTCATTTCAGACTCTTCCTGACACCATTTGGGGTTTTCTTTGTTATTTCCTCCTCCAGCTCATTTTACCGGTGAGGAAACTGACACAAACAGGATTAGGTGACTTGCCTAGATTCACATAGCAAGTAAGTGTTTGACGATGGATTTGAACTGACTCCAGGCCCTGTGCTCTATTCACTTCACCACCCTTTAGCCAGAACTGAAATACAGAGTAAAGGTATTAAGTTGATACTGAACTCTCTGAGAAGAGAGGAATGATGGCCTGAGGGGAGTGGGGAGGGTAGGGCTAGTAGATAACTGACCCCATGTGGTGGTATTTCTTGCTGGAGTGAACCTTGGAGAAGTTTCTGGGTACTGGCAGCAGGGGAGGGTCTGGCAGTGGCAATGAAGAATAAGGAGTATATCTACTCCTCTAACTGGCCCATTTTTTGTGGGAAGGGAAAGTGAGATGAGAAAAGGCTTACCAGTACCATACTGGAGAGGATGATCAGGGATCCACTGTTTCCCAGAAGGTAAGCAGGACCCAGGTTCCCCTGGTGGAAAGATAGAATGTGAGAGGAAAAGATCTAATAGGAAGGGTAGTTTGTTAACAATGGAATGGGATCCTGGAGGCACAATGGGACAGGGATGTGAGAGAGACAGGGCTGAAGTGGATTTGAATGATGGAGTGCCACCATAGAAAGGGAATTTTTGCCTAAGCAGCCTCTGATTTGGGGCCACAGGGATTCAGAGAGGAAGAGTTTGCTATCCATTGAAGAACCATTCCCAGTAGCGAGAAAGGCTTAGTTCCAAACCCAGCTAGAATATTGATTTAATTATCTGTTGGGGGACTGAGAAGGGGAGTGGGGGAGACAACACACTAAGTCTCTAGACCTAGAATGAACCAGATGGCCGGTAGCCTAATGGAGAGGTGGCAAGTCAGGGGGGATGGATGGTGAGAGGCCTGTGTCTTACAGGACAATTGTTTATTCACCCTTACTTGTGACCAGGACTGCCCTGTCCCAAGCACTTTTGTTACTTTATTACCTGATGAGTGGGCCTAGTCACTGGTCCTAGGTTTACCTGAGAGGCCAAATGGCCTGGAATGGGTTGGTCTAGGTCAACTGGATGGGAAGATGGTTGGTATCTAGACCTTTACTGGTTGTGAAGGAATTAATTTATTCAACACTTACTACAAAGAGACTACCATAAAGGTCAAGATGCCATTTCCCAGGCTAGGAATACACTTATACCTTAAGATCTACCATACCAGTGAAGTCAATGGTCAGCTTTAGTTTAAAAAAAAAATTAGTCCCTTCCACTTGTAACAATCATTATGTAATTTTATTATTGTTGTTCAGTCATATCTGATTCTTCATGACCCCATATGGGGTTTTCTTGGCAAAGATACTAGAGTGGTTGGACATTTCCTTCTCCAGTGGATTAAGGCAAACTGAGATTGTGACTTGACCAGGGTCACACAGCTAATGAGCATCTGGGACTGGATTTGAACTGAGGTCTTCCTGATTCCAGGCCCAGTACTTTATCCATTAAGCTTCCTAGCTGCCTCCATTATATAATTTAGTTGGGTCCTACTTGGTTAAATCAGTAAAAATTTAATTTAAATTAGCGTGAGGCATTCCAAATAGAATTTTCTGTGTCTGCCCTCTCTTAGTTCTCTTCCCACCTTTCTAACAACTTCCTTTTTTCTTGACTAGCTCTCTTCCTGCCCAGCTAACATGGTCTAGATCCTCTTTCTATCTCCAATTCCTCAAATTCCAAACCATTAACCATTAAGGCTCAGCTCAAGTGACCCATATGTAGGTTTATCCTCATCTGGAACTAAGCTCTCAAAGTGGGTGGAGCCAAGATGGTGGAGGGAAAGCAGTGACTGTCTTGAGCTCTCTCCCAAAGCCCTTCAAATACCTAAAAAAATGACTCTAAACAAATTCTAAAGCAGCAGAACCCACAAAAAGACAGAGTGAAACACATTTCCAGCCAAAGACAGCCTGGATGGTTGATCGGAAAGGTATAGTGTGCGGGCTGGGAGAGGAGCGCAGTTTGGTGTGGGTGCGCAGGCCTCAGCGACCCTGGAGCAGGCCTCAGAGGACTGAATCTCGGGCAGCTGTGGCAGTTTCCAGACTTCTTAACCCCTGAATGTCAAAGACAACTTAAAAGGTCAGCGGGAAAAGTCTGTGACTGCGGTGAGAGAGGGGCTAGGTCTCAGCCACAAGTCTCCGGCATGGCCCGGGACCGAGGCTTTTTCCTGAGCTTCAGGCCCACAGACTGAGGGGCAATTGAGTGGCTGATAAGAGGGGGATTGCAAGGATCACTTTGCCAGTGCTGAGGCAGGAATCTCTTACTTTACCTGTGCTTGGATCTGGGTCACAGTTCTGAGGGGCGGTCCTGGGGCGAGGAGGAATGCTGGTGTGGTGGAGCTTGTTGTGATGGTGGAGAGAAAACACCTCGCCCCTTATCATAGCACCTTGGAAGAACTGAAAATTTACAGGTCCCTAGAAGTACCTCTGAAAACAGCTGTACAAACCCCCCAGAGCTTGGGACAGTACACTCTTCACATTGGAAGCAGACTTTTACCTTAACAAAGAGTTTAAAACTCAAGTAATTGGCCAGGGTCATGAGTAAGCATCGCAAAAAGAGTCAGACTATATTATCTTACTTTGGTGACAAAGAAGATCAAAACATACAACCAGAAGAAGACAACAAAGCCAAAGCTCCTACATCCAAAGCCTCCAAGAAGAATATGAATCAGTCCCAGGCCTTGGAAGAGTTCAAAAGGGATTTTGAGAAGCAAGTAAGAGAAGTAGAGGACAAACTGAGTGTTGCAAGAAAATCACGAAAAACAAGTCAACAGCTTGCTAAAGGAGACCCAAAAAAATACTGAAGAAAATAACACCTTAAAAAATAGCCTAACCCAAATGGCAAAAGAGGTCCAAAAAGCCAATGAGGAGAAGAATGCCTAAAAAGCAAAATTGGCCAAATGGAAAAGGAAGTCTGAAAGTTACTGAAGAAAATACTTCCTTAAAAATTAGAATAGAGCAATTGGAAGCTAGTGACTTTATGAGAAATCAAGACACTGTAAAACAAACCCAAAAGAATGAAAAATTAGAAAACAATGTGAAATATCTCATTGGAAAAATAACTGACCTGGAAAATAGGTCCAGGAGAGAGAATTTAAAAATTATTGAACTATCTGAAAGCCATGATCAAAAAAAGAGCCTAGATATCATCTTTCAAGAAATGATCCAGGAAAACTGTCCTGACATTTTAGAACCAGAGGGCAAAATAGAAATTGAATAGAATCTACCAATCTCCTCCTGAAAGAGATCCCCAAAGGAAAACTCCTAGGAATATTGTAGCCAAATTCCAGAGTTCCCAGGTCAAGGAGAAAATATTACAAGCAGCCAGAAAGAAACAATTCAAGTATTGTGGAAACACAATCAGGATAACACAAGATATAGCTGCTTCTACATTAAGGGGCCGCAGGGCATGGAATATAATATTCCAGAGAGCAAAGGAGATAGGATTACAACCAAGAATCACCTACCCAACAAAACTGAGTATAATCCTCCAGGAGAAAAGATGGTAATTCAGTGAAATAGAGGGCTTTCAAGCATTCTTGATGAAAAGACCAGAGCTGAATAGAAAATTTGACTTTCCAATACAAGACTCAAGTGGAACTTGAAGAGGTAAATAGGAAAGAGAAAATCGTAAGAGATTTATTAAGGTTGAACTGTTTACATTCCTGCACGGAAAGATGATATTTGTAACTCATGAGACCTTTGTCAGTATTAGGGTAGTTGGAGGGGAAAAAATTATTTGTACGTATACATATATAGATAGATAGATAGATAGATAGATAGATAGAGGGCCCAGGGTAAGTTGAAAATGAAGGGGTCATATCTGGAGAAAAAAATTAAGGGGTGAGAGAGGAATATACTAGGAGAAGGAGAAAGGGAAAGGTAGAACAGGGTAAATTATCCCACAAAAAAAAAAAAACAGAAAAGAAAAGGCTCTTACAGTGGAGGGGAAATGGGGGAAGGTGAGAGGGAATGAGTGAATCTTATTCTCATAGGATTTGACTTAAGGAGGGAATAACATACACACTCAATTGGGTATGGAAATCTGTCTTACCCTGCAGGAAAATAGGAGGGGAAGGGAACAAGAGAGTAGGGGGATGATAGAGAGGAGGGCAGTTTGGGAAAGGGGGTAATCAGAAGCAAATATTTCTGAGGAGGGTCAGGGTCAAAACAAAGAATAGAATAAATGGAGGGGCGGGATAGGATTAAGGGAAATAGAGTTAGTTATTCACAGCATGTCTACTATGGAAGTGTTTTGCGTAACTGCACAAGGATAGCGTATATTGAGTTGCTTGCCTTTTCAATGAGGGTGGGTGGGGAGGAAGGAAAGGAGAAAATTTGGAACCCAAAGTTTTAAAAACACATGTTTAAAAAAATTGTTTTCACATGCAACTGGGAAATAAGAAATACAGGAAATGGGGTACAGAAATCCATCCTGCCCTAAGGAAAATTGAAGGGGAAGGGAATAAGAGAAGGGGAGAGAGACAGAAGGGAAGGCAGACTAGGGGAAGGGGTATTTGGAAGGAATGCCATCTTGGGGTAGGGGGAGGGGCGAGATGGGGTGAAAATTTGGAATTCAAAATCTTGTGGAAGTAAATGTTGAAAACAAAAAAATAAATAAATAAAAAATTACCATAAAAAAAAAGAAATAAGCTCTCCCTTCTGTGTATTCACATAACACCTTGCTTATACTTCATTCACTTATACTCTTTTTCGTAGTATGGTTAGTATGTTTATTTCCCTTACTAGATTGGAAGTTTCTTGAGGACAAAGACTATATTTTTTTCTTTTTTTAAATATCCCTAACAGTGTCTAGTACAGTGCCATGAATATAGCAGGTACTTAATAAAATGTTTTAATGATTTAATGTATAAATAAATTAATGTATTCATTAGGGAGGGTTAAGAGGGAGTCTTAAGTAGTGATTATATCATGTTGTAGTAGTTCATGATAAGCCAAATTAAGGTTCATACTGGCTTCTTAATTTTAAATTTCAGTGATTTTTTACTAACCTTTAAAGGACTTTAAGACCTAACTCCATCAATTTTTTACCTAGCATACTTATAACCAATTTTTTTAATGATGAAAAATATTTCCTTATAATTTAAGAAGAGGCTTTTATTTGGGGACCTTTGTAGCTTTGGCTGTAATTCCATTTCCTATTTCCTTGCCCAACAGAGTAGTTGAGCCTTTGTAAATGTTAAGATTTTGATCCTTTTCTATTTTCAAGGGGTGAGAAGTAGGGAGGAATATAACATGTCCATCATTATATCCCTCAATTTATGCTGTAAAATTGAATATAACAAGCACATTTAGTCTTAGTTTGTACCATAAATCTCTGTAATTTGATATAAAAATATTCAGAAAGGTAGAATTTTAATTAAACTAATAGTCACATCCACATAATTTCTATTCTGATGCCTCATTGTGATATTGAGGCTACCCCACATTCCCAAATACTATACCCAGGCTTTTGCAAATCCTACAAAAGTAGAAAGCCTTAGACTATGGGCTGAATGATAGACTATTTAAGAAGCAGCCTAGCTAAATTCAGAGAGGCTCATAACTAGGTTGGCTGCAGAGTGATGAATGTTTCAATCATAGCAACTCTCAGAGATGAGTTTTCATTCTACATCATTAGAAGGAATACATACACGTGAATAAAACTGTAGATCTTTGAAGTTAGATTAACCAATATATTTCTATGTTTAAATTATCTAGTTAGAAAGCAGCAGCTAATTCAGTAGCATGGTTCTTAACTAAGGCTTACTCTACAAATATTAGCAAATGTTATGAAAGAAATAATGATTCTTATAGGATTGTAGGAACATAAAGTAAATATACTTCTAAACAATTTATACTTAAATGTTTAACAGCCTGATAAAGATTATAGAAACCTGAGGCATGTAGAGACAAGCTTATTTATAGGGCTCATATCAAATAAAACTATATGGAACATAAAAGGTCTGCTAACATAACCATGATTTATCCTAACTTGCAAATAGAACTCTCTCATCTTTTATGGAAGCTTCACAAATAGATTAATTTTTTTTAATTGTTTCCAGCTTTTCCCATTCCTACCAATATCGTAGGACTGAGCTGATATGTTACCACCTATAGCCTAAATAAATATAGTACTAGAAAAGGGAGTAGCCAAGTGAGAACTGATTTTCCATTTTTATTAAAACTTCCCTTGTGAAAAGCATGATTTTAGATCTATTCAAATTTCTTTTCAGTCCTAGACCTGTGAGCCAATACTAATTTCCATTACTGCCTTATACTTACAGTGATGTTATTTCTTATTACTAGAGGCATAGCCATAGACTGATATGTGGCAGCTATGATCTGGTTTTGCAATATTCATCTTGACTTTGGCCACCTGAAACCTGTTACTTCTTTCTCTTTCAATAATATCCTCCCCCCCCCCCAAAAAAGCCTATCCACTGGTATTATCCATGATTTGTGGCAAGTAGATACATCTCTCAACTTTTGGGTTTTCATGCTCTTCACACTGATATTTCACTAAAAACAGTTTCTTATCTGCTTTTGTGTCTTTCCTCCTTCACCTCACTTTCATGCTAATGCCAGCAGCTTGGCATTGTAGAGTGATGGGCTTGACGTGAGGAAGATCTGTATCTAAATTCTACTTTATATACTTATTAACTGTATAACTCTGGAAAAGTCATTTAACCTATCTCAGCCTCCCTTTCCTCATCTTTAACATTGGGATAATAAAAATCTACAGAACTTAACCTCACTGAGTTGCCGTGAGGATCGAGTGAAATAATGTATATAAAGCTCTCTGAAAACCTTAAGGAACTAAATAAATGCCAATTATCATTCATTATAATAATTCACACAATAATGTGGATTATGATGGACTGACAGCTTTCTTGTGTCTGCTTCAAGGAGCCCTTTTGAAAAGTCAACACACAATACAGCTGACCCAACTTGCCAACACACAGTCCAACCCTGAGCTCCAAGATGGATCTCTTAGAGATGTTATTGAACAGGGAGACATCTTTCCCTTTTCAGCCTGATTTTCCCTTCACCATGTCCTGTGCTTTAAAGTTCTGAAGTGACAGTTGGCGTATAACTGCCATCCTGAAGCAGCATATACTCTCTTCCCCTTGCCTGGACTACCCAGCTTGGGGTGGGGGAAAGTATATTCTATCTAAGTGAATCATGCTTAAGCCATGTGTTACTGACTGATAGACGGAACTGCTTTTCAACTCTACTATTCAGCAGGAACAAAGTGGGGGGTAGGGAAATGATCAAAGAGAAGCAAAAATTTGGACTTGGTTCTTTGTCCTTTAATTGAAGGGAAAAGACTGTTCCTTAAATGACAGACATACAAACAGTTGTTTTAAAAAATAGGAAGGATGGGAATGTTTGAGGAGGAGAGGACTATCTTGTTACAATTTATACTCCAGGGTTACTTGGGAGAAAAAAGTGATTATCCAAAACCTAACTTTTATAAATTTAAACACTTAGCTCCTGGAAGATAAGGTATCATTTTTGTTTGTTTGTTTCTTTGGTATCCTTTACACAATGACTTATAAAATACTTGACACATAGTTATGGGTAGTTGTTGTGAGCTGATGTGGTTCAGTAGTTTTCAGTCACATCTGACTCATAACCCCATTTGGGATTTTCTTGGCAACAATACTGAAGTGGTTTGCCATTTCCTTCTCCAGCTTATTTTATGGATTAGGAAACTGAGGCAAACAGGGTTAAGTGATTTGCCCAAGGTCACACAGCTAGTAAATGTCAAAGGCCAGATTCGAAGTAAAGAAGATGAGTCTTCCTGACTCCAGGCCTGGCACTCTATCCACTGTGCCACCTAGCTGCCCCCTCATCCCCCACTCCCCCCATACCCTGCCTGGCTCCCCCCACCAGACAAGTACTTCTCTATTCAAAAAACATACTGCTCCCACTTCATTTCATAAGAGACAAAGACTTTTGTCCTACAGAGATATGACTTCAACAGCAAATACTCCTGAAAGAGATAATGCAATGACTTAAATTCAGACTCTTTTCTGAGAACAACTTTTGTTACAAAGAGAAGAGGGTGACAACTGAAGAAAAGGGTGGGAATGATAGTCAAGAAAAAAGAACTGTTAGGATTGGCTGTAGTTGCTGAAGCTAAGAATAACTTGTCTTGTTTTTCCTCCCTTCAAGTCAGCTAGAATTTGCCTCTAGGGTATTTCAGGCCTGGAAGTCACTAGAAAATGAAGAAAGACAATGATGGACCGTATGAAATGAAATGAAGTTTTAATGACAGACAATCCCTTGTATTCCCCCAAATCTTACCTTTATTAGGAAACTTTCCCCATGTGAGAAAATGGTAGAGGAGAAAGCAAGTGCTTTTACCCATTGGAAAAACTACATTTAACTATTCTAACAGCACCAAAAAGCAAAGTTCATATACAAAGTAAAACAGAAAAATAGGATTATATCAGAAACCACAAATTTATACTACATGTAGCTTGCCTTTTTTAAAAAGGCTGTAATGTATTCAATATTGCTTTCATAACTGTCTTTATCTGTTTCCATCTGTTCTCTTTTATCCATTTTTTAAAATACTTCAATGACCCTCTCTTTTTTTTCTTTTCTATTTTTTTGGTAATATCACTAACTCATATCACTTCCCTCCAAATCCCATCTACAAATGAGAAGAGAAAAGCACAATCCTTGTATGAAATAAGCATAGTCAATCAAAACAAATCTACGTATTTACCATGTCCAAAAATCAGTGTCTCACTCTGCACTCATAGAAGAATCCATCATCCCTCTGTCAGCAGGTTGAGTAGCATGCTCCATTATATGTAGTACCCTGGAGTAGTGATTTGTCATTGCATTGATTAGCATTCTAAGGTCTTTCAAAGTTGTTTTTCTTTGCAATATTTTTGTTATTGTATAAATTGTTCTCTTGGTTCTATTTACTTAACTGTAACAACAGTTCATATAAATCTTCCCAAGATTCTCTGAAACCATTCCTTTCATCATTTCTTATATTACAATAATATTCCATTGCCTTTATAAACAATTTGTTTAGTCATTCCTCAGTTAATGGACACCCTCTTTGTTTCTAGTGCTTTGCTACAACAAAAATGCTACTATAAATACTTTTGTACATACAGGTTTTCCTCCTCCCCACTTTTAAAAAAATCCACTTGGAGTATGGGCCCAGTAGTGTCATCATTGGATTAAAGTATTTTCATAGTCTAGTAATAGTAATAATATTAGTAGCTAATGCTTTAAGGTCTGCAAAGCACTTTATAATAATTTGATTTGATCCTCACAACAATCCTGGCAAGTAGTGCTATTATTATCCCCATTTTACGGATGAGGGAATTGAAGCAGACAGAGGTTAAATGACTTGCTTAGAATCATTCAGCTAGAAAGTAAGGCCAAATTTGAACATGAGTCTTCCTGACCCAAGCTCCAGTGCTCTAAACACTATGCCTCTTAGCTGACCTTTCGGGAACAATTCCAAATTGCTTTCCAGAATGACTGAATTAATTCACAATTTCACCAACAAGCGCTACACAGTTTTCTGTCATAATTTCTTCCTATTTAATTCTGGATCCAGCTCATTGTGCCCTTGCAATATGTCCAATATATAGGTACTGATGGACTTATTCAGTGGTGTTCTGGGCCAAGGCTAGACCATTTCTGATTTGGAGGAATCTTTTCCCTCTTTGAGATATCTTGAAAATCAATCCCTAAATACCTATAAAATCGTGTCACCTGCAGCATGACTTTCTTCTGTAATATTTGATGAAGGTCACCCATTCTTTCTAGTTTGATGTCTTAAGTAACATTTTTTTATTCACACAGATAGCACATTGGATACTGAAGTGGTAGTGTCCAAATGTTGTGGTCCTACTGTCACTGCTGATAATCTTCATCCCCCATGTTTTTCAGACTGTTAATGACTAGGCTTATCCCTGTTGAGTAACCCTGGATCTCATTGAGAAGGTCCCATATAATATTTTAGAGTTTAATGCAATCAGCACAATGTATTCCACAAAGAGAAGGATCCAGAAAACTTCATCAACAAGCAAAAACCTTTTCTGTTGGGACTTTGCAAAAAACATTATTTTTTTCTTTTTCTCTTCTCTCTTTCTTTTTTTTTTTTTTTCAAAGACTAGTTTTCTTCATCTTGCCAAGGCAGAAAGTACAGCAGGGACTATTCACAGTCTGATCCTACTGCTGATTACTGTGGAGGTTTTGATCTGCTCCATTTCTAGCCTAGGCTGGTTTGCCATTTCTAATGCAACCTGGTGGTTCCCCCATTCCCAGGGGCTGAACATATTGATGTCAAATTTAATATAAATACCCAATCAGCATAACCCATTGCAGCACAAAGCCTCCCAGGCAACTAGGATTACAAGCATGTACCACTATGTCTGGCCCAAAGGATGTTCTCTATAACCATGCTGATCACATCTGATGGTGTGTCTCCCTGTTGAATATTTCACTTGAGTATGATAATCAAAGCATCATTGAACAGTTATCTCTATAGTTGTACCTAATTCAGGCTATTCACTGGAAGGTCAAATACTGAAGCTAAAGTTTAAATACTTTGGCCACATAATGAGAAGATGGGACTTACTGGAAAAAACCCTGGAAAAGGAGACGGCAGAGGATGACATGGATTGTGTCATGGAAACAATGAGCATGAACTTGGGCAGACTTTGAGAGATAGGGGAGGTTAGAAGGGCCTGATGCGTTATGATCCATGGGGTCTCAAAATGACTGAACAACAGCAAAACTTGTGGATGCAATGGAAGGGTAAAGAGATTAAAAAAATTTTTTTTTGTTAAACACTTAAAACATGTAAAGCGCTATTAAACACTGAGGATAGAAATAGAAAAAAAAAGATAGTTCCTGCTCCCAAGTTCTTGCTCATATTCTAACAGGGAGAGATAATACATTAAAAGGTTTCTTTAGATGAGAAAGCCCAGTGGTCCTAGAGTAGTAGCAATGCAAGTAATAATGCATCTTCTTCAGTGACATTTCCAATAATAAAATTATGTCCATTTCTGACATTCATCCATTCAACAATGCCAATCAATCACTAAGTACCCATTTTCCACTAGGTAGTAGGGATACAAATAGAAAAGAATGAGTTAATCCCTACTAACAAAGAATTTACATTCTAAATTATAAGTATATAATAAATAAAGTGAATAATACACATATATATATACAAAGTAGTTCATTACAAGGCAGTTTGGGAGAGAGGGCACTAACATTTAGGGTGGATCGAGAAAGGCTTCATGCAGAAGATAGTACTTGAGCTATCTTAAAGGAAGTGAGGTGGAAGTAAGGAAACTGCACGTGCCAGACGTGGGGAGGGGCCAGCAAAGACCTGAAGAGAAGGTGGAGCGTTGTGTGTAAGGAACAGAGAGAAGGCCGGCTTGGCTCTAACACAGTGCTGGAGAGAGCAATGTCCAACAAGGCTGAGAAGATAAGATGGGACAAGGTTGCAAAGAGCTTTAGAAGCTAAACAGGAGTATATATTTGACCCTAGAGGCAATAAGAAGGTGGTGGAGTTTTCTGAGTAAGCAGGGACCTCAGGAGGTGGAGTCTGCACCACGTGTCTAAGTAAGTTGCCAGGTCAAGTCTCTACAAAGGTTCTCTGGGTGATGCTTGCAAGGGGAGGAGTGACTAGAGCCTGGAAACAGAGCTGGGAGTCTTAGGGAGCTGCTCGTGCTGGGCCTCTTGGGCAGAAGATCTTGGCTACCTCCCCGGGACCAAAGGGCAGGGGGTGGTTTGACCAGCTTAGTATGTGCCAGTAAGGACCTCAATAGCATCCCTGCCTGCAAAACGAATAAGCCTCTGAGGAGGCTCAAATCACTTGATTGAACCCATCAAAGGAAAGCCTTCAGTAACAGCCTATGCTCCTTTGCCTGAAGCAGGAAGTTTGAATATCAACCAGCTGCCAATTCCCCATGCGTTCCTGGGAGCATGAATCAGCACCAGTTCTGGAACCTTGACTTGCACACCAGGTCCAAGCTCCCTGCTCTTCCCCACAGTGCTTGGTCCTACTTGACTCAGTCAAGAAACCTATCAAAACCCACTAGGGTGCCCTAGTCTACCAGGGACCCCAGTGGATCTGACTTGTTTCCATTCTCCCTAACTGCCCCTAATTGTAGTTTCCATCAATTTCTAACTCCGGTGTTGTACCGTATTAACTTGTAGT
This sequence comes from Vombatus ursinus, assembly GCF_900497805.2. Lineage (NCBI taxonomy): Eukaryota > Metazoa > Chordata > Mammalia > Diprotodontia > Vombatidae > Vombatus > Vombatus ursinus. The sequence goes on along the minus strand of NW_020954587.1, from coordinate 10,852,448 downwards.
GTTCCATCTCCCAACCATGCCAGTTTTCTCCTTTAGAAGCATCAGCCTGAGTAGGCAGATTTCAGCAAAACCTGGAAAGACTTGCATGAACTGATGCTGAGTGAAGTGAGCAGAACCAGAACACTGTAAACAGCAGCAACATTGTGTGATGACTGACTCGGATAGATTTAGCTCTTCTCAGCAATGCAATGATCTAAGACAATTCCAAAAGATTCATACTGGAAAATGCTATCCAATACAGAGAAAGAACTGTGGAGTCTGAATGCAGATTGAAGCATACTATTTTCTCTCTTTTTTTTTCTTTCTCACGGTTTTTCCCTTTTGTTCTGATTCTTCTTTCACAACATGACTAATGTGGAAATATGTTTAATATGATTGTATATGTATAGCTTATATCAGATTGCATGCTGTCTTGGGGGGGAGAAAGGGGGAAAATTTAGAACTCAAAATCTTGTAAAAATGAATGTTAAAAACTAAAAATAAATAAATAGATAATTTAAAAAAAAAGTAGAAGCATCAGCCTTTGCTCAGGGCTATGAGACCAACAGTCTTGGCAGCTACTCCTTGGCAGCTAACAAGTCATAGCCCCAATGACTCCTCCCATTTTCCCTAACCAGGGCCATGACTAGGGACCTGCCCCACCCATGTGCCCTTCAAGCTTTTTCCCTTAGCAACGTAAATGGAATTGATGCCTGTCCTCATACTATATCTTGGAACCACAACCTCACTGAAACTACATTGATAATGCCACACCCTATGTCTCAGGGCACATTGTTTTCTTAGTTTACTCTGACCTGCCTACCTACTGGTGACACATGGTCCATGGTTGATGTTGGTTGTGGCAACGATGGCAGCCCATCCCTGCAGTATTTGCTCCCAGAGAAGATGACTACCAAGAAGGTTAGAACCAAGGCTAGTAGCATCTATATGATCCTAATACATGCATTGGGAACACCTTAAAGGAGAAGCTGTATTTTGCACTAGCAAATCATTTGCTTTTCTTTCGTAACGAACAATCATTAAACTGAAAAGAAGCTCATATTTTCTGCATAACTCAAGTCAGTTGTCTGACAACTGTAAAACAGTAGTTTGATCTGCAAAATCATGAGTCTGCCTGTTCCATACTCATTTTAAATAACATTTTATTTCATTTTTATTCAGAATCTAACAAACACCAAATAAAATGAGCATTTCTATATACAAAGTAGAACAAGAAAACAGAATTGTACATGAAATTGCAAGTCTCTGTTACATACAATTTGCCTTTCCTTTTAAGTATGCAATAAATTAAACCCGTAACTCTTAAAGCTATCTTGCTCGTCTTTGTTTCCTTCTGTCCTTCTGTGAATTTTTTTAAATGAATTTTTTTCAATTAATAAATATTTATCTTCTGAGAGAAATAATTATTAATAACCAATATCTTGGGGAGATTAAGAGCTCCCCCTACCTTCTTACAAAGTCTTGACTTTAAGTTTATTTCTTAAACATTACTGATAATGAGATTGGACTTACTTTCTTGTTCAAGGCCTCACCCTGGTGGATACATGCTTTGAAT
>NW_020954587.1:10823393-10845893 GCF_900497805.2 Vombatus ursinus | reverse complement strand
CAATGATAATGAAATATTATGGAGCCAGGGATGCTCAAGACACAAATCCACCAGAAAATAATTCCACATTGCCAATAAAGAAAATTTCAAATAAACTCTACTGGCTTTCCTGGAATAAATGAGCCAAAAATTCTGTTTTGTTTTTAAAAAGGTAATATAAATGAAATGAAAACTCTAAAAGATAGAATTAGAAAGAGAATAAACAAATTAGTATAGGACATGCAAAACTGTACTCAAGCCACAGACTTTTTGAAAATGATAATTGGATCAGAAAGAGATCTGTTTCTTCCATTAGACACCTGGAACAAAATAGAAAGACAAAAATTTATCTGAAAATCTAAGGTATTTTCTTACAAAAACAAACAAGAAAAGTTTACCTAAGACTTATATTATTTGAAAATCTTGACTATAAACAAGTTTAGATATCATTATTCAGGAAAACATGGATGATAACTGCCCAGACCAATTAAAGTTAGAGGACAAAGTGAAAACAGAGAAAGAAGGGGGCATCTAGGTGGCTCAGTGTATAGAGCATCAGTGGCCCTGGAGTCAGGAGGACCTGAGTTCAAATACGGCCTCAGACCAAACACTTGACACTTACTAGCTGTGTGACCCTAGGCAAGTCACTTAACCCCAGTTGCCTAAAAATAAAAAAATAAAAAAAAATAAGAAAATAGAGAAAGAATCCACTAGTCACCTACTGAAAGAAACCCCCAAATGAACACTCCCAGGAATATTGTAGCCAAAATCCAAAGCTTCCAAGGGAAAAGAAAAAATACTAAATGCAGCCAGAAATGAAGACTTCCAACTGCTAATGAGACAGTCAGCACTATGTAAAACCTGGTGGCTATAAAGAACAGAGAACTTGAAATATGATATTCCAGAAAATAAAATGGAAAGTAATACAACCAAGAATAACCTACCCAGCAAATCTTACAAGGGGAAAAGTGGAACTTTGATGAAATTCCAAGCATTTTTGGAATTCCAAGAAAGCATTCTTGACAAAGAGATAAAAGCTGAGTAGATACTCTGAAATGCAAACACTGAGTCTGGAGAACAATGTAAAGATAAATATATTTAAACTGGAAGAAACCATGCAATGACATGTTTATATTCTAATAGGGGGAGATTAAACAAGTGTCCCTTCAGAATTTTAGCAGTTTTGCTATTTTGTGATGGTCATTAGAGGAAACAAAAGGGAGAGAGGAAAAGGGAATACACATGAAGGAGCAAAGAGATGGAACTTATTATCTCACATACTCAAGAAGGAGAATATACAAACATGAAGGGCAGAGGTGGGAGAAGCAGACTACCCATGAAGCTCAAGTTGCACCTGAATTGGACAAAGGAGAATGAGGACACACACTCAGAGCTTGGAGTAGAAATACATTAAACTCACCATGGAAACATGCATCAAGGAGAGGGGGAATTAAGAGGAAAATTAGATTCCATCTTCAGACGGTGGAGTATAATTTCTGGTTGCTCATTTTTTGCAAGAAATTATGGGGTTCTTTGCTAGTTTTTCTAAAAACCTTGGACGTTTTCCCCCTGGGTCCTTCTGTGTTTTTCCCAAAAACAGTCCACTATTTCTGAGCGGGGCTACCTGAGTAAGCCTTTTAGCCCAAATTGCCTGAGACTTTTACTGTATGGCTACTACAAGCTCCAGCTTTCAATTACCTAAGACCCATTGTATTAGGTTTACTTATATTCTTGCTAGCTTGGAATAAGTTTAAATAGGAATTATTTTCAACAAACCACCTGTTTTACATTTTGTATTTGTAAGCAGCTTTTTTTTTTGCAAGAAACTTCGAAGGGAAGATTTTTTTTTTCCAGACTAAGTTTTTTGTGACGGTCAATCCTGTGGCCATCTCCTTTGCCTCATTTCTTACCTATACCTTTTCATTTGAAAGAGTGTTGCCTCAGGTAAATTAGTCTGAGGCTTGAAAACTTCATTGACTTAGAAAGTTTCTGGCAATTTTTTTTCCTATGGGTAGTTTTGGTTTCAAAAGTGAATTTTGCCTTCCCATTCTGAAAAACCCTTTTTGTTAACTTTGAAAAAAATTCTTTTTCTTCAAAGAAAGCGGATTTTCTTTAGAGTCACAGATAATTTTTTTAGATGAAATAAGCTTATCAAAAGTGACTTGGCTTTATCTCACTGTTATACAATTACTGAATTTGTTGATATGTTGTATTTGTTTAAAAGTCTGAATACTACTATATGTGTGTGTGTATGTCTATATGTTGATATATGAAAAATCATTGGTACTGCTTTCATGAGAGTACCCCTCAATTACTTTGGCTCCCACCTATTGTTGCTATAATGCTGTACATTTATTAATTGCATTAATATTTATGTATTGATGTGAGCATACATGGAACAGTATCCTAGAAAGGGAACTAAGGTAATTGAAGAGTACTATTTTTCTTTTGCAGTTGAAAAGCATAGAGATCTCCTAATATTAGGAGTAGACTGAGACCTTAAGAATGAGGACATTTTAAGGACATTGGGCAGAAAGAGTGAAAAGATTGGAACACTGTTCAGTTAAGGCCACTGAAGTTAGGGCACATGAAACAACTCGGGAAAAACTTTCCCAAAGCTGGATCTGGTTTTAACTTCATGACCAAGATTGCATTCTCCTTGCTACTACATCCAATATAAGTATGCCCATCTACTCCACAATAACAAAAGGTGGCTGTGTTACTCTGATAATTACCTGATTAAGATGTTCTTATGAATTTTGACCGCAGGGATATACCTGAGGAATTGACAGCAGGGAGCAAATTCTTGGGAATTTCAAGCATGTCCATCTCTGAGGATAAGGAATTGCTTAAAGAGGTAGGAGGCCTCCTAATGAAAGGAGGCATTCCTATAGGGAGACTAAATGTTACAATTAAATCCAGGACAGGCAAGAGTGCACGTAGGACACTGAAAGACCTCTGAGCCAAAGGGTTGAGCCTGACAGATAACCCAAGGGAAATAGCTGCAATGGCAGTAGACAGCTTCCCAGAGGCTCATAGAGTCAAGGCCAAATGTTACCTGGCATGAGTGCATACAAATTTTAGCTGTGATGCTCAGGAGGGCTGGATTAGAAGACCCTTATGCTAATTTGTCTCTAATACTTGTGTAGTGTGAAGGAGAAAATCCTATTGAGCTGCTCCTCAGGGTAGAGGAGCATGTGCAGAGACTGATACAGATAGACACTGTGGACCCTGAGAATGTAGGAAAAATCACATTGCAGAAATTGTTCCAGGGCTTGGCATATGACCCTGATGCATCTGATGTCATCAGAGTTATGCGGATAAAGAAACTGTTGCCAACAATGGCTGAAGTGAGACAGGTACGCCTGAGTTTCAAGGATCAGCATAAAGTTGACAGGGCTTGGCCTCAGCAGGCTTCAGGCCTTCTCAAGGATGGGTCACAGGAGCAAAGTAGGTGCAGCAAAGCAGCAGCATCGGCGTTGAGCTGCTGTCACAGAACCTGAGGCAATCAGGTAAGAGACCCAGCAGAGCACAATCCCATTCTCCTTGGAGAGGGAGAGGACCAAGAGAATGGAAGACCTGACAGCTTGACATAAGAACATCTTAATCGGGTAATTATCAGAGTAACACAGCCACCTTTTGTTATTGTGGATTTGATGGGCATACCTGTATTGGATGTAGTAGCAAGGAGAATGCAATCTTGGTCATGAAGTTAAAACCAGATGCAGCTTTGGGAAAGTTGTTTGGAGGGGAGTGTTGGAAAAGCTTGGCTCTTTTCCTTATTCTACAATGTGCATTTGTTTTCTTTCAGTTTCTGTGGTACTGAAGGTTAGTTACCTAGGATGCAAGGAAAATCACTTTCATTGTTTTAAAGTGCTAATGTAACTATACATTATCATATAGTTATAGGTTTCAGATTTGCCCTAGCTGACCTTTGCAAAGGACTACAAAAAATTTTGGCTCAGGAGTGGAATGTAACTCAAGTCTCAGAACCCATTGGTATGAGACTCTGTTTCTTGGAGGAGATCAATTTCCCCCTTCCTGTGTGAGGGGTGGGGTAAAAATTGGAAGGGAAGAGGTCTACTCTTCAATTTCTTTGGGCTCTCTAGCCTCCTTTAAGGCCTTCCAGATTTGAAGGAGAAGACGGATGATGCTAACTTCACTTCAGTTTGCTAAAGACAGAATAAGACTCTGGAAAGAAGCCAACATGAAAGGAACTGGCAATCTCCATCCTGTTCCTATTTCCTAGCTTGCTGTGCTAAAGGCTTTGGGGAATCATTCCCTCCTGGCTGTGATCTGAGCCTCTCTCTTGGTTGAGTTGCACTCCCAAGGGGAGAACTTGTTCACTCTCCATTGTCTGGTATATGTTCTCATATGAATACATTCTCTGAGTCTGTTTTGCTATCAACTTGGATAGATGGGTTTCTTTGTAATTTGTTGGATGTGCTCATTTTGGAACTGGTATTTGATGGGAAGGGAGTCAAGCCTCTGAGGCCAGATTTGAACTCAAGAAGACAAGTCTTCCTGATTCCAGGCCCTCTCATATTAAGGCTACTCTCATATTAAGTAACTATAGAAGCTGTGGGTGCAAGAAGTTAGATTATGGTATGTGTACTCTCTCTCATTTATAAATTTCTATCTATGTATTTGCATATGTAATAGTTATGCATATGGTATGTGGTAGAGGAAACAACATGTATGTGGAGGTATAGCTATTAGTGTGTGTAACTGCTTCTGTGGATAGATTGGGTACTAAGGTACATTTAAGGGGATAAGGTTGGTTTGGATAGTTGAGAAGTAATAGTATGAATACACATGAATATGTACTTATATACATGTATGTATATAATATCGATTTCTCTCATATATATATATATACATTCACACATATACATATACAATACACACACATTTGAACCTTCACTAAAATTCTACTTGGATGCCTAATTGTGGCATTAGGGGGCTCTGGATTCTCAAAAGCTAACCCAGTGGAGCACAGATTCTGACAGGATGTATTGAGCTAGAAATATATGTGTGCACGTATCTACATATATGCATATATGTGTATATATGTATGCATGTGTATACACATATGCATACATACATATATATAACCCCCAAACTTCTATCCACTTTTCCCCACAAATACTTTCCATCTTCTATCTACTTCTAGTCTCAATTCAGGGCCCTGACCTTTTCTCATTATCATTTATATCAGTATTGGCTATTTCTCTCATATTTATGTGCAGGTAGACATGTCTACCTATTCACATCTTTTATTTCTACCCTAGCTATAATGCAAATGAATCACCTACGTCTAGGCTAACCATTTAAACAAAGGGTCTAGATATGGTATTCAAATGCATATCCTGTTGTTTCTAAGTCAGAACAAAAAATCTCTAGCCTAAGACTTCACAAACCCGTTGTGAATCTTATGGTCTCTTAGGTTTTAAACCTTTTCATGAAAGAGCTTCCCTATTCAAAGACCATGCCTTAGTAGGAAAGCCTGGAGTATCTTGCTTGTTAAGATCTAATCCTGTTAATACTATTGTGCTACAAGAAATGACAAGCAGGCTGATTTCAGGGGGGGAAAAACCTGGAAAGACTTACATGAACTGATACAAAGTGAAGTGAACAGAACTAAGAGAACACTGTACACAGTAACACCAAAATTATACAATGATCAACTGTGAATGACTTAGCTATTCTCAGCAATACAGTGATCCAAGACAATTCTGAAGGACACATGATGAAAAATGCTCTCCACCTCCAGAGAAAGAACTGATGGAAACTGAACGCAGATTGAAGCATACTGCTTTTCATTTTCTTTATTTTTCTCATAGTTTTTCCCCCCCTTTTGGTCTGTTTCTTTTTTTCACAACATGACCAATATGGAAACATATTTTACATGTTTATACATATATAACCTATGTCAAATTGCTTACTGTCTTAGGGTCCCCCTCCCTGGGGAAGAGAGGGAGAAAATTTGGAACTCAAAATTTTGTTCAAATGAATGTTAAAAATTGTCTTTATATGTAATTGGGAAAAAATAAAATATTATTTAAAAAAAAAAAAGATCTAACTCTGTTAGTTCTTGCCTATACTAACCAGGAGCAAAAGACTCAGAGACAGAGCTTGGCAGCCTTTCTAACTCTAACTGAAGCTTTTCGCTTGACCTTCATTTCCCTCTTCCATCTTCTCCTCATACCTAATAAATGTTTGTTGTAATTTTTTCTGCCCTTTTCTCTCTCCTTTCTCCTGTTTTTTTCTCTTTGTTCTCTTTGATTCCTCTTCTCTTTCTTCCCTCTTACCATGTACTTTCTTCCAACAGCTACCTCAAATGAATTCTACCTTCTAAATTCCCAAGAAGGGATGATGAAAGAGATGATAACAGAAGAAAAATGGTAGTGCCAAATTTACATTAAGATCCCCTTCTGCTTCAAACTCACTTTGGCATCAGGATTTAAGTTATAATCTATTGCAATTAAAAGAATGAATTATATCACATCCAGTTAAGAAAACGTGACTCAATAAGATGGGGATACTGTCCACAGAGCCAAATTCTTCTTCTACTAACAAAATAGATACGTCAAAGTGATAATATTTCCTTGTTAGAAACTTTGTTAAAAGAGGTAGAAATCAAAGGAATTATAAGATATTAGAATTGGAAGAGATTTTACAGATCATGTAGTTCTCCTTAATGTTGAAGGCATAGAGACAGAACTATAACTGGGATTAGGAAACTGAGGTCTTATCCGAGGGTATTGAAATTTAGAAGATACATATAACATTTATACTTCTTTATCAGGTAGAAATAACTTAGCTTTAGTATCTAGTTGGCAAGAATAATTAGTGAAAGTGGGAAGCTATGGCCAAACCCCAAGTGGGCTCTTCTCTGGCCTAGCCCTGCCTTACCACCTCTGCAACACAGGCATCTGTGTCCCAGAGTCTGAGGTTTCCCACCTTCTCCTGAATTCGTTTTATCAAGTTTATTTGAAGATGCCTTTTATACCTTTCCTAGGCTCACTTTCTACCTCCTGACATTAGAACGGCTAATTATGGCTCTTTATAAGGCTATATTCCAGAAGACTGAAAAAGATTTTATTATGGAAATAGCATTAAATACTGTCTATAATAAATCAACTGTGTTGTAAAACATAAAATAGGTTAACCTTCTAATTGATCTTCTTACCTTTATTTTCTTCCTGCTCAAACCTGTCTTTCATATTCATCTTGCTTATATCTGGTCATGTCACTCCTCCTCTCAAAACTATTCAGTGACCGCCTGCCCATTGCCTACTGAATAAGTTTCACATTCTTTTCCTTAGTATGTAAAACCTTCCGCACTTTGGTGCCATCATATCTTTTCAGTCTTATTTCATATTTTTCCACCAGTTTGGCTATGGCCAAATGGACTGATGTATTATTCCTCAATTATACCTTTTGCTTATCCACAAAATCAATTATTTTGACCATCCTGTTCCCTAGATCTAGAAGGCCCTTGGGGTACAGTGAAAACTATTAGCTCTAGTTAGAGGAATTAAGTTCAAATTTTGGCTCTGACACTTTGGGCTAGGGACTTAATAACGTTCCTGAGCTGTAGTTTCCAAATCTGTCAAATAAGGTAGTTGGGCTAGATGGCTTCTGAGGTGCCTTCTAACCTTAGTACTAGGATACTAAGACCCCTCTCTTCACCTTTTGAACTCCTGTTGCTATCGTTCGGTTGTGTCAGACCCTACATGATCCATGGACTTTGTTCATAACGTTAAAGAGAGGAGTGGAAGTGATTTGCCATTTCCTTTTCCAGTGTGTCTGCATTTCACAGATAAGGAACTGAGGCAAATAGGGGTTAGGTGACTTGCCCAGTGTTACACTGTTACAAAGCAATTGTCTAAGGCTGGATTTGAACTCAGATCTTTCTGACTCCAGATCTGGTGCTCTATTTACTGCACCATCTAGCTCCCCTGAGTTACTATTCATCCTTTGAATCCTAACTCAAATTCCACCTCCTCTATGACTTCATGTTTCCCCGTCTCAGTAATGACCATTTCCTCCTTGGACTTCATAAAGTACTTTGTTTTGCACCCCTCTAATGGACTCATACCCTTCTAACAGATTGTCAAATACAGGAATATGGGAACTATGCTTTATTTGAACCTTTTACCTATCCTAGTACTCAGTAGAGTATTCTGCACACACAGTTGCTTAGTAATATTTAACTATTTTGAATGTTGAGCTCAAATTCAAAATGTTAAATATTTGTTGAATCTTGTACATTTTCAAATTTCGTATTTTAAAAAAAGGAAGATAGAATACTATGCCCCTTCTACAGCTTTTCCTGGGCAATGCTCCTTTGCATTGCTAGAGGTGTTAGTTGAGTGGCCAAGTATTTCTCATTACAGTAGCCAGACTTTGATGTAGCTCTCCCTTTGGGAGTTGGGAGGCAGAAGACAGATTTCTTTTATACGTGACTCCTCTCCTCTGTTCCCTAACCTTTGAAACTCAAGGTTATATAAAAAGAAATGTTTATTGAATCATTTGAAATTACTTAAGCAAGCAGAGCATATAGAATATTCTGTGACAGAGAAGACATGAGATGAAAATAATTGTTTAAGGAGAAAGAAAATGGGAGCAGTGTCTGGAAGTTGGATTTCTACTTAAAACCTCCCAGAAAAATGCTGAGAGTAGCTTGTGATTACATTAGGGCTTTAGCTGGGGAAGCTAATGTCATATTCCAAGAAAGGTCAGGCAAACCTGCTAGAAATAAAGGCATATTCAGGATCCCATAGTTGCTGACATCCCAGTGTTGCCGTTAGAGTTAGCTGCCAGAGATACCAACAAGAACAACAAAGAACTGAGAATGTAGCTTTTGCTCAATATGGAGGGCAAAGGGAATTTTTCAGTCTACTGGTACCAATAATAACTCCATATACATAAAATGGAAGTTGATCTCCCCACGAGAAGAAAAGGTAATAGAGCTGAAAGAATGCCTTTTGACCTTCCAGGTTATGAGGGAAGATGAAGGTTCCTTGAAAAAATGAAAAAAAAAAAGTACTTCAAAGGGAAAACAAAGAACACAAGAAAATGAAGAAGCCAAAGGAGAATACTCACCCAGATCAGGAAGTTAAAGGGAGACAGAATACATAAGACACATAAGAGGAAAGGAAGGACCACTGAATATTCAGAGCCATGTAATAGATAAGAAGGTGTTCCCATAGAAAAGAGAGCTGAACCGGATGAGAAAGAAAAAGCTTCCTGTGGTTTAAGGAATTCAGCTATGAATCCACGGGTACTTTCAGGAGAGAAATTATACAGTATTAGAGGAAAAAGTGAGCAATGCTGGTAGTGGACTCCTTGCTGAGGAATTCTCAGCTAGCTATCTTTCAACCTGACGTGAACATAGACAAGCTCTGCCATCTACTTAGCACATGTATTGAAGACCTTATGGACAGCCTGCCAGGTCTTACTGAACCAGGTGAGTACTCTCTATTTCTAGTGATTCATGTGAGGACAACCACCAGAAGGAACCTAGGGAACCTGGCTAGAAATTTTGAAAACCTTAATGCCGTAGCTAGTACTTTTATCACTCCTGCTAATTGAAATAATGAATTTTGGAAGAGAATTGCAGATTTTGGGAAATGAGTAGCTGGTTAAAAAGAGGATTTCTAAAAATGAGGTGTTTTTTTTTTTTAACTACGACTTAAAATAGAGGAATCTTGTCCTTTGGTCAGGGATGGAGTGCACTTAATAATGGATAATGTATATACATATATATATATATATACACACACACACACACACACACATTTATCTATCTATCTGGATATATGGAGACAGATAGAGAGACAGAGACAGAGACAGAGACAGAGAGAGACAGAGATAGAGAGAGTCTTACAAATCTGATCAAGAAGGCTTTAAAGGAACAGGGGTGAGATAATTGCCCATTTTTATCTGACAAGCCAGAAACCACAAATTGTAGCAGGTACAACAAAGGAAGGAGAATCTCAGTAGAGGAGTAGTAATTCACTAGAGACAGTAGTCATAAAGAGAGCCAACAATTAAATTTATAGCCTCAGATGTCTACGTGCAAGGTATCGACACAAATAAATAAACTTAACTTCATGGTTTTCACTAGGGCTTGATGAAACCCCCTTCTGCCTCTTCATATTCTTTTGTTCTTTGTTTTCCCTTGGAGGTGCTTCTTTCATTCTTTCAAGGGACCATTCATCCTTCCTCATAACTTGGAAAATGGAAAGGCATTCTTTCAACTTGATTACCTTTTCTTTTCATGGAGAAATCAACTTCCATTTTATGTATATGGAGTTGTTCTTTGTACCAGTAAATCCTATAACTATGGGAGGGTATGTCTTATGCAAAAGGAACAGGGATACAGATAGGGACTGGGCCTGTGATTTTACTAATACAGGTAACTCTAGCAGCATGAATTGTCCTGGCTGTGTACATTCCCTGGATACATGAGTTTCCCAAATGTGTATCTCATACATACACGTACTCTGGCCGCAGATATTGTCAATGTGTGTTCCTTCTTCCACTGGCAGTGTGAGAACTGGGCATAGATTATATTTCTGTATATAAGGTAGTAGAGGGAGGGACAGAGAGGGAATTTTCCTCATCATTTATTTTGCTATGCTGTTTAATTAAATGTATTTTTCTTGGAATGACTGCCCTCTAGTTCATCTGGCAAAATTAAAATAGGTAGGAAGGTGGAAGAGGGATCATGATCTATGGTTTTAATTAGGATTAATTTATTAAGATTGATTATTGATACACATTTATTAATTCATTAGGATTAACAGAATAATGAGGATTACAACCTTAAAAACATGATTGGAACCTTGGGATAATTTTTAGGAAGCTCCTAACTAAGGGGAACTTGGACAACAAATAGACCTATATCAAAGTCAAGAAGTCCTCTTAAATGGAATGTCTAAGAGATATGTCCTTAGCTATAGCTGTTCAACGTTTTAATCAATAACTTGGGGTGAAGATATGCTTACCATATCTGAAGATAATACAATGCTGGGAAAGGATGGCTAACACATAGGATGTCATTATATTACATTATACATCATTATATTCAGAAGGATCTTGCCCGGTTAAAGTAATGGTCCAAATCTAATGAGGTGAAATTTATTAAGGATAAATACAATGTTTCCACACTTGAGATCAAAGAATCCAGTGAAGCAGTATAAGATAGGGAAGACATGGCTAGACAGCAATTTGCACAAAAGAGATCTGGGCTGCTAATTATGCTGAAAGCCCAATGTGAGTCAGTGGTATAATATGGGAGACAGAAAAAGTCATGCCACAGACCCCTGCCCTCAAAGTAGTTTGCAAACTATCAGGGAGAAGATATATATAGGTATATCTATCTATCTATCTGTCTATCTAATCTATCTACCTACCTATTTATCTATCTATCTATGTGTGTGTGTGTGTGTGTGTGTGTGTGTGTGTGTGTGTATAGGTATAGTTACAGGAGCTAGATCTGAGCTTCCTGTTCAAACAGGGGAGTTTTCTTAACCTGATAATAACTTAAGGCATTGGCCAATAGATGAAGGAAAGTTAGGACCCAGGCAACTTCTATGGACTAACTCTCTGAGGATCTACCATGCCACTTGGGCCTATACAAAGCAAATTGTCTTCACTCCGGAGTTGTTCAACTCTGAAGAGTCAGCTCTATAAGAAAGACTGAGGTCATGAGGAAGCTTCAAGCTTTTAAGGATTTACTTGCACCTCTTACAGAGTGCAGCAAGGACGGGAGGGGAATTCTCTTTCCTCTCTCCTCATTGGCAATGTCATCTTACAGCAGAAACACAGAAGTCATATATTTGCATGCAACCTCAGAGGGGATTTGCAGGGCATATCTCCCTGATCCTCGACCTCCTGTGTGAAGAAGGGTAGAACTTTGAATTCCCTAAGAGACATATTTTCAGAAGTTAGTCTTTTAGGAGAAAAAAGCGTTCTGTGCCATTAGCTTTGAGGATTGCTTCATAGGTAACTCCCAAATGAATCTGAGAGAGCTCTAGGCACTGGGTCTTCTCAAGAGACAAAACACTCTGATGTATCCTCTTCCTCTGATAAAGAAGGCAATCCAATAAATCAATCAGCAAGCATTTATTAAGTAATTATTACTATGCGCCAGGTAGAGTATCAAGAATTGGGAATTTAAAAAAGGGCAGAAATGCAGTCTTGGCAATCAACAGCAGGGTGGTAAGTGGATAAAGAACTGGACCTGGAGTCAAGAAGAACTGAGTTCAAACGCAGTCTTAGATACTTACTAGCTATGTGACCCTAGGTCAATCATTTCACTTCTGACTGCTTCAGTTTCTCGTTTGTAAACTGGGAGTAATAATAGCACCTCACAGAGTTGTTGTGAAGATAAAATATAATAGCATTTGTAAAATGCTTAGCAAATGTTAAAGTGCTCTATGTTGTTGCTGTTGTTGACTCATGTCCAACTGTTCGTGACTCCATGGACCATAGCACACCAAGCCCACTACCTCTCGAAGTCTGTCCAAGTTCATGTTTGTTGTCTCCATGACACTATTTATCCAACTCATCCTCTGCTATCTTCTTCTCCTTTTACCTTCAATCTTTTCCAACATCAGATTCTTTACCAATGAGTCCTGTCTAGTTATTATTATTATTATTATATATTTTTATTTTTTAATTAATTTATTTTGTTTTATCAACAATCACTTCCATAAGCTTTTGAGTTTTAAATTTTTCTCCTCCTTCCTCCCCACCTCCCTCCCCAAGACAGCGTGTAATCTGATATAGGCTATACATATACATTCCTATTAAACATATTTTCACATTAATGATGTATTATTACTATTCTTAAGATGCTCACGTTCTGCCTTAGCTATTCTCAGCAACACAATGATCCAAGACAACTTTGAGGGACTTATGATGAAAAATGTTATCCATCCCCAGAGAAAGAACTGATGGTGTTTGAATACAGATTGAAGCATACTTTTTTTACTTTCTTTATTTTTCTTGGGGGTTTTTGGTGCTTTGTTTGTTTTTTTTTTGTCTGTGTTTTCTTTCACAACATGACTATTATGGAAATGTTTTGCATGACTAAGCATGTATAACCTATGTCGAATTGCTTGCCTTTTCAATAGGGATTGGGTAGGAAGGGAGAGAATTTGGAATTCAAAGTTTTAAAAACAAATATCAAAAGTTGTTTTTGCATGTAACTGGGGAAAAATAAAATGCTAAATGAAACAGTAAAAAAAAAAGTTCACGTTCTAATGGAAGAAACAACATGCACATAACCAGGTACATGCAAGATATATGCAAGTATAAATGAAAGACAGTTTGAAAGGGAAGGGAATAGCAGTGAAGGGGGCCAGGGAAGAAGGTGGGATTTGAACTGTGTCTTAAAGGAAGTCAATGGAGAAAGGAGTCAGATGTGAAGATGGACAGCATTTCAGACATGAGTGGAAAACATTGCAAATACACTGAGTCTTTAAGATAAATTGTAATGGAGTGAAACTTGGTGCAGGGAGACCAATTAGAAAGTTTTTTTATAGTTGTCCAGAGAGCAGTTTCTTTTGAATAATGTTGGAAATAAGATTGTAGAGGATGTGAATGGCACCTGATATAGAGCTTTCTTAAGGTGTTTAGCTAAGAAGAAGATAGCTAGTGAAGGATGTCCAGACCAAGTGAAAGTTTTTTAAAGATGGGAGACACATGGGTATATTTGTAAGCATTAGAGAATAAGCCAGTATATAGGAAGAGATTGAAGATAGGAGAGACAGTGGGGGTGGTGGCAGGGAAAATCTGCTGTAGAATGGAGGTGATGGGACCAAGAGTTCATGTAGAGGGGTTTGCCTTGAAAAGGAGGAATGTCCCCTTCTTATGGAAAACTAGGGTCAAGGAGGATTTAGTGGGAAAAGATATTTGATTTGAGAAGAGGAAGGGAAAAGAGGGAACTCTTAATGAAAAGCCTCATTTAGGGGGTGAGGTTAAGTACAAAACAAAGTCTTTAGCTGAGAGGGTAGGAGTGGAAGTGTCAGGGGAGGTTTGAGGAAGGATGAAAAGGTTTGAAATAGCCACTACAGGGAATGGAATAAGGAGCTGTCTAGAGAGATACAAAAGGATTGCCTTCACATAGTGAGGATCCAGTCGAGATCATGTAACATATATTTGCAATGGCCCCAATCAGGAGCTTCCGTGGTTTTCTCCTACTCTATTTAACAGTGGGTAAATATACATGAAAAAGGTAGATAGTAGGGTAATACAAGATTAAAATTTGACAAAGTGTGTTCAGTTACAGGATAAGGTAGGGAGGGAGAGAAGTATAAAGGATAGTACAGAGTTAACCAGATTCACCAAAAGGACCAAGATAGGGAAGCAATGAGAAAGTAGCCAGTTCAGGTATCACAGTTTAGGAAAGAACCGAGGGATGGAAAAATTGGAGGTCATGGTGAAGATGAAGAACAGAATCAGAGGTCCAAGGCAAAGGGAAAGATGAAATGATAAAAAAGGTTATGATCAGATAAAAAATTTTGAAGTCTGCACAGTTCCTGAGCTTAATGTAGTGACTGACAGTTAGTAGGTACTTAATAAATGTTTATTGACTAATTGCACAGCTTCTGACTTAGAGCACAAAGCTACTGAGTATTCAAGCAGAGGCAGCAGCTGGAGTTAATGTAGGCTATAGCAAGCAATGACCAGCAGTGACCCAGTGGAGCAGGATCCAATGGAGATCTCAGGTCCGAGATCAGAGAAAGGACAGTGGGAGGACATCAATGACTCTGCAACCCTGTAGCATCATTGGTCTAGATTGTCTCTCCTCTCACAGGCTTTGGTCACACATATTCTCCACATGTATTCCTCTCTTCGTGTACCTTGTCCATACCTACTGCCTTTGTGTATCTCTCTCTCTACTTGCAACCTCTATGTGTGTCCACTTTCCCTGCTGATATTGGCTGTATTTGTGGGAAGATGCATCATAAGGGTATGGGGAGGATGTTTTATTGCTAATTTTCTTACTTTGCCATTTTGGTAAATGGTCTTGTGTTTAGCTAATTGTGTCCTCTGGCTGACTACTGAAAAAGTAAAAACATTGGTGGGGGCTAATGAGCTATAGCATTAGGAAAGCATGCCAGGGGAATACTTTGAACATGGGTAGCCATTCTCTGGACAAACTAACCTGTTGGGAAGGGGTACTACATATACACAAAATATATGTGAAGTAATGGGGTAAGGGTGAGGTGCTAGCGACTATGCAGAGCATGGAAAGTCTCATCCTGAATGTAGAGCTTAAGCAGAGCTTTAAAGGAAATTCTGAGACAGAAGTGAAGATGAAGCAGTCTTAGCATGGGGGATATCTACTGCAAAGGTATGGAGACGGAGTGTTATGTGTAAGGAACAACAAGAAGACTTAAGTTAGACTTTGTAAAGGAGAGTAATGTGTGATAAAAGCTATGTGGGATGTAGGAAAAGTGGAGTTGAGTCTAATGCTGAGGTTATGAATGAGATAGAGTAGAAGGATGGTATTATCTTTGACAGAAATGCAGAAGTTTGGAAGAGAAGAGGGTTTTAGGGAAAAGATGATGAGTTTAGTTTGGGATATGCTGAGTTTGGGATTTCTCTGGGATATCCAGTTTAAAATGCCTAATAGGCAATTGATCATAGAGCAGTAAAGATCGATAAGTTATCTGCATAGAGGTCATAGTTGAAAAGTTAATGACACTTATTATTATTTTTTTTTTTTTGGTGTGGAAATTGGGGTTAAGCAACTTGCCCAGAGTCACACAGCTAGTATTATGTGTCTGAGCTCAGATTTGAACTCAGGTCCTCCTGACTTCAGGGCCAGTGCTCTGTCCACAGCACCACCTAACTGCCCTGCTAATGACATTTATTAATGAGAATATACATAGGGTGAAGAGATAGGGGGCCAGGACAGAACCTTGGGAGACAACCATAGTTAGGGAGCATGATACTCATGGTGAACAAAGAAAGAACAGGTAGACAGGCAGGAGGAGAACCAGCAAAGAGCTGTATTATGAAAAACCAGAGGAGAGAGGCTGCCCACAAGGAGAGAGTGGTCAACGATTGCAAATGCAGTCCCACACTCACTTGAAACTGCAAAAGAAAAGAGAGATTTCAAAGTGCAGGTCACCCCTTTTCTATACCTACTGAGTTCTGGCTCTGTAATCCCTAAGTAATCAGTTCTTTTGGCTTCTTTGGCCAATTAAATAACTCTTTATTGTCACACAGTACAAGTTGTTGTTACTTAGTCATTTTCAGCTGTAGCCAACTCATTGTGAGCCCATTTAAGGTTTTCTTGGCAGAGATACTGGAGTGGTTTGCCATTTCCTTCTCTAGCTCATTTTACAAATGAGGAAACTGAGGCAAACATGGTTAAGTGACTTGCCTAGGGTCATACAGCCAGTATATGTCTCAG
The DNA here is from genome assembly GCF_900497805.2 of Vombatus ursinus. NCBI lineage: Eukaryota > Metazoa > Chordata > Mammalia > Diprotodontia > Vombatidae > Vombatus > Vombatus ursinus. The sequence continues at coordinate 10,829,470 of NW_020954587.1, read as the reverse complement.
GCCAGATTTGAAGTCAGGAAGATGAATGTTCCTAACTCCAGGCCTGCACTCTATCCACTGTGCCACCTAGTTGCACACAGTACAAATCTTTAAGTTATCATGGCTATAAGCAGCCCCACCCTAAAGTTTCTCATGATTGCTTGGACTGGAACCAGGAAGAAAACATATGTACATGCTCCAAGAAATGGCTCCCATAAGACCAGTCCTGCTCTCATTACATTCTATCCTCATTAAATATCTGCTGACCCCAGCAAATTGGTTGGGGTGCATTTTGAACTTTTTGTTCACATCCCCAAGCCAGGAATATTCTATGCAGTCCAAAAAAGCCTTAAGAATCATCCTTTTAATACAAAACAAACCCACATAAATCATCAGAATTTCTGTATATTACCAACAAAGTCCAACAGCAAGAGATAGAAAGAGAAATTCCATTTAAAGTAACTGTAGACAATATAAAATACTTGGGAGTCTACCTGCCAGGACCAACTCAGGAACCATATGAACACAATTACAGAATGCTTTTCACTCAAATAAAGTCACGTCTAAACAATTGGAAAAATGTTTATGGGTAGACTGAGACAATATAATAAAAATGACAATTTTACCTAAATTAATCTGTTTATTTGGTGCCATACCAATCAAACTACCACAAATTTATTTTATGGAGCTAGAAAAAAATAATAACAAAATTAATCTGGAAGAACAAAATATTAAGGATATTAAAGGAATCAATTTAAAAAAACGTGAAGGAGGGTGACCTAGCTGTACCAGATCTCACACCGTATTATAAAGTCATAATTACCAAAACAATCTGGAACTGGCTAAGAAATAGAGTGGTGGATCAGTGGGATGGATTAGGCACACAATACATTATAGTAAATGACCATAGTAATCTAGTGTTTGATAAACCCAAAGAACCAAGCTTTTGGAACAAAAACTCATTAATTGATAAAAACTGCTAGGAAAATTGGAAAATGGTATGGCAGAAATTTGGTATAGACCAACATCTCACACTGTATACCAACATAAGGTCAAAATGGGTACATGATTCACACATAAGGGGTGATACCATAAACATATTAGGAAAGCATCAAATAGTTTACCAGTCAGATCTATGGAGGAGGGAAGAGTTTATGACCAAACAAGATGTAGAGAGCATTATGAAATGTAAAAAAGATAATTTTTATTACATTAAAAAAGTTTTACACAAACAAAACCAATGCAACCAAAATTAAAAGGAAAACAGAAAGCTGGGAAACAATGTTTTTGCAGCAAGTATCTCTGATAAAGGCCTTTTTTTTTTATCAAATATATCGAAAACTGAGTCAAATTTATAAAAATACAAGTCATTCCCCAATTGATAAGTGGTGAAAGGATATGAACAGGCAGTTTTCAGACCAAGAAATCAAAGCTACCTATAGTCATATGAAAAAATTCTCTAAATCACTATTGATTAGAGAAATGCAAATTAAATCAACTCTGAGGGACCACCTGATACCTATCAGATTGGTTTATATGACAAAAAAGGAAAATGATAAATGTTGAAGGGGATGTGGGAAAACTGGGACACTAGTACACTGTTGGTGGAGTTGTGAACTGATCCAATCATTCTGGAGAGCAATTTGAAACTATGCCTATAGGCATACAGGGCTATAAAACTGTGCATATTCGTTGATCTAGTAAAACCACTAGTAGGTTTGTATCCCAAAGAAATAAAAAAAAAAAATGGAAAAGGACCTATTTGTACAAAAATATTTATAGCAGCTCTTTTTGTGGTGGCTAAGAATTGGAAACTGAGAGGCAGCTAAGTGGCACAGTGGATAGAGCACTGGCCCTGGATTCAGAAGGAACTGAGTTCAAATCCAGCTTCAGACACGTAACACTTACTAGCTGTGTGACCCTGGGCAAGTCACTTAACCCCATTGCCTAACCCCCCCCAAAAAAGAATTGGAAACTAAGGAGATACCCATCATTTGGGGGTGAGGGTGAGGGGAATGGCTGAACAAGCAGTGGTATGTAATTGTGATGAATATTATTGTGCTATAAGAAATGACAAGCAGGCTCATTTCAGAAAAACCTGGAAAGACTTACATGAACTGCTGCACACTGAAGTGAGCAGAACCAGGAGAACATCGTATACAGCAACAGTAATATTGTATGATGAAGGACTGAGAATGGCTTAGCTATTCTCAGCAGTACAATGATCCAAGACAATCCCAAAGGACTCGTGATAAAAATTGCTATCCATATCCACAGAAAGAACTGATGTTGTCTGAATACAGACTGAAGCATGCTATTTTTCTTCCTTCCTTTCCTACTTTCTTCCTTCCTTCCTCTCTCTCTTTCTTTCTCTCTTTTTCTTTCTTTCTTTCTTTCTTTCTTTCTTTCTTTCTTTCTTTCTTTCTTTCTTTCTTTCTTTCTTTCTTTCTTTCTTTCTTTCTATTCTTGTATACAATGACTAACGTGGAAATGTTTTACATGATTGCATATGTATAATCTATGTTGGATTGCTTATCATTTCAGGGAGGGGAGAGGGGAGAGAGAGAGAGAGGATAGAATTTGGAACTCAAAGTTAAAAAAAATTGAATGTTAAAAATTGTTTTAACATGTAATTAGGAAAAAATAAAATATTTTTTTAAAAAGGAATCATTCTTTTAAGTACCTTTTCCAGTACCTTATACTAAAGATTCTTAGAAAAATCCATGTAGTGTAGATTGTATACTGTTCCAACTTACATACATAAACCACAATCACTCCCAAATATGTTGTTATGCAGATTCAACAAATAAAGATTGTTTTATAAAGCTCATCAGAGGTCGTTGATTGCTTAGAATTTATTGTCTTGTTGCTTGGAAAGGCCTTCTTCAACCTAAAGGCAATAAAGAAAAGGAAAGAAAAATCAACCTTCCTATCTCAGAAGTAAAGTCTGGCCCCTACAAAGCTTTTTTTTCCCCCCTTAATAGTATTTTTTTTTTTCAAATTACATGTAAGGATAATTTTCAACATTCCTTTTTTATAATATTTTGAGTTCCAAATTTTCTCCTTCCCTCTCCTCCCCCCTCCCCAACCTACAAGGCTTCTAAAATGAGTGGGGCTCTCTCCATATGGATGAAGAACAAGTAGAAGTAATCCTCTCTCCCTTCAGGTGGGAAAACAAATCACTGTGGCCTAAAAAATTCCTCAGGATCCTTGCAGCAACATGGGACACCAAAAATTTCTCCAGGGAGTCCTGAAGCACCTGGGGAATTCTAAATGAAGGACCAACTCATCCCTTATTAGGAATAGAAAACAACTCAAAAAAGTCTCAAAGAATGTGGGGCTCCCAAAGGGGATTGAGCCTTGGGCATTGGTTACCCAGGGTTTCCAGGCCACCTTATCCTGTGGACCTACCATCTATAAGGGTCTCACAATAAGGCAAGTAGTCTAAGTCTGCTTAAATACAAAAAAAGAGGAAAAAAATTAAACATTTTGAGCTCTCATACCATGTTCTAGGACTGAAACGACTGGACAACAACAATTACAACCCAAAATAAAAGAGAAAAAGACCCCAAATTTTTCTCCAGTAGATCCCTGTGAAACTAGATTATCTATAATGGCAACCCTGCTGGGTCCCTTCAAATGTAGGTTCTAGATCAGTGGTGTCAAACTCAAATAGAAATAGGGCCACTAAACCATATATAAGGATTCCTACTGGTTCACATTGACTTAGAAAAAAACATATATTAACATTATCTATGTCCTATTTATTTTTATTTATTTTTAAAAAATATTTCTCAATTACACTTTAATCTCCTTCAGGCTGAACTTGAGAGGCTGCATTGAGGTGTGTATTTGACACCTCTCATCTAGATGAAGTCACTACAATATAACAGCTCCTCTGAGCTCACTCCCTCGATTTGTACTCACCTTGGCAGGTTGGGTCACCAGAGTGGTGATTGCCTCCTTAGGCGCTAGGGCTTAACCGCTTCAAAGAGTGCTTCTGGGTTTCTATCAAAGGCCAACAAGAAAAAGTTGTTGTTCATTGTTTTTCAGTTGAGTCTGATGCTTTGTGGCCCTGTTTGGGATTCTTCTTTGCGAAGATACTGTAGTGGTTTGTCATTTCTTTTTCCAGCTCATTTTCCAGATGAGGAAACTGAGGCAAACAGGGTTAAGTGACTTACCCAGGTCACACAGCTAGTAAGTGTCTGAGGCCAGATTTGAACTCAGGAAGATCAGTTTTCCTGACTCCAAGCCCAATTCACTATCCTCTGGCCACAATCACAATCTGAGAAAATATCTTCTCCATGTGGCTTTTACAATTATGATTTTCTCCCCAGTGACATCTGACTAGCATAAAAATCAATCCTCATTGCTTTTCTCTTTGGAGGGCAGTGCCTCCTGTAAATAGCCCTAGTGTAACTTCCCCATAAAATATATTCCTTTTAAAAAAAAGTCATCCTGAGGGCATTAAGGGATGAAAATGAAAGGACAACAAATAAAAAAATTGAAAAGACTTAAAAAGATTTTTATAATAAACTTTTTTCACCATCAAATGAAAGTGGAGCAGTCTCACAAACTTTAATAACAGTGTCAGAGATGCTTATAGAGGAGATAGCAGTAGAATGAAGGAAAACGGAAAAAGCATCTACTTTAGATCAAGTGTACACAGAGGAGATTTGTGCTGGAAGTGACACCACTATGAGGGCACTGAGGGATCAATTCACAAAGGTATCTGAAGGAAATTAGCACTGGGTCCTCCCCCTACCTTTCTTTCTTTCTTTCTTTTTTTTTTTTTTTTGGTGAGGCAATTGGAGTTAGGTGACTTGCCCAGAGTCACGCAGCTAATAAGTGTTATGTGACTGAGGTCGAATTTGAACTCAGGTCCTCCTGACTCCAGGGCCAGTGCTCTATCCACTTTGCCACCAACTGCCCCCCTTCCCCTACCTTTCAAGTCTTCTTACACCTTATACCCCTCCATCCCAAATACTCACCAATCCAGTGACATGGGCTCTTTGATGTTCCTGGAAGAAGACACTCCTGACTATTGGGAGTAAGTGACTTTCCCAGGGTCACACAGCTAGTAAATATTTAAGGCCGGATTTGAACTCAGGTTCTCCTGATTGCAGGGCCAATTCTCTAGCCGCTGAGCTTCCTAGCTGCCCCATGACTGAGTATTTTCAATGGCTGTCACCCATGCCCGGAGTGCTCTTCTTTCTTATTTCTACCTCCTGGCTTCTCTGACTTCAAGTCCCACCGAAAATCCCACCTTCTGCAAGTAGCCTGTATATAGTGTGTTTGTATATAGTTGTTTCCATGTTGTGTCCCTCATTAGTCTTCGAATTCTTGGACGATCTTTTGTGTCTTTCTTCTGTTAGACTATGAGTTTCGTGAGACAGTCCTTGACTGTCTTTTACCTTTCTTTGTATCCCCAGCAACACTTAATAAACGTTTATTGATGGGCCGTCATGAAAAAAAATCTCCAACCTTATCAATGTTTTAAAAAAATGCTGATTGAGAGAACATTAATAATTACTGACTTGTATGCCTACATTCTCATCTATATAAAAAGGTTATGAGAATGATCTACATGTACATTTAGGGTATCCTTGATGACAGTATTAATAGAGAGCAGCTATGCTTTTGCAAGTGATATTTTGTAGTATATCTTTACTATCACATAGCTGAATGAAAGCTGTAGAGATGACAAGATCCTACAGCACTTGTTGATTATTAAAAAAAAATTTGATTTAGTACTGCAAAACACATGAATATTTCTCTTGCACTAAAATGAATCTCATTAATATATCAAACTATCCAGGATTCATTGAAATATATAACAATAGGGATAGCTATCCATGTTCATTAACCTTTACCATCAAGCAAGGAATGAAACTGACAGACCAATGCTTGCTAAAGGTGTTCTAGTATAGAGTTCAAAATGGAGAAGCTCCTTATGGATCATGAGATACTTAAGATACTCTTGTTGGAGGGTGATGTTGTTCTGGTTTCACCAAGCCCCAGCATACTGAAGAATCTCTGTGACCACTCAAAACACACACACACACACACACACACACACACACACACACACACACACA